>NW_022195586.1:0-47500 GCF_008641045.1 Pistacia vera | reverse complement strand
TGAAAATCATGAAAAATACAATATTGTGCATTTCGGGTCAGGGTCTGCTGTATTGTGCTCCTAAAATCCCCATTTGAATTATAGTGCGCAGAGTTAGGGTGCACGCTTTTGGTGTGGAACGGCAACCTTGCTTTCGCGTACGGCAGGGGTGTTCGGGACATCGAGGGACGATCTTTTCTCGGATCGTCATTTTGATCTTGCATGGCGGTGGGGAAAAATTCAAGGAATGGAACGTAACAGGAACGGAACGATTCGGACGAGTGGATCTTTTTTAATGATTTTTTGAAGATTAAAAATTGTGAAAATCGTGAAAAATAAAATACTGTGCGTTTCGAGTCGGGGTCTGTCGCGTTGTGCTTCTAAAATCCCCATTTGAATTGTGGTGCATAGAGTTAGGGTGCATGCTTTTGGTGTGGAGCGGCAACCTTGCTTTCGCGCACGTCAGGGGTGTTTGGGACATCGAGGGACGATCTTTTCGCGGATCGTCATTTTGATCTGATTTTTTTGCATGGCGGTGGGGAAAAATTCAGGGAACGAAACGCAATAAGAACGGAGCAATTCGGACGAGTGGATCTTTTTTAATGATTTCTCGAAGATTAAAACTTGTGAAAATCATGAAAAATAGAATATTGTGCATTTCGGGTCGAGGTCTGTTGCTTTGTGCTCCTAAAATCCCCATTTGAATTGTGGTGTACAGAGTTGGGGTGCACGCTTTTGGTGTGGAGCGGCAGCCTTACTTTCGCGCACGGCAGGGGTGTTCGGGGCATCGAGGGACGATCTTTTCGCGGATCGTCGTTTTGATTTGATTTTTTTCATGGTGGTGGGAAAAAATTCAAGGAATGGAATGCAATAGGAACAAAGCGATTCGGACGAGCGGATCTTTTTTAATGATTTTTCGAAGATTAAAACTTGTGAAAATCGTGAAAAGTAGAATACTGTGCGTTTCGGGTCGGGGTCTATTGCGTTGTGCTCCTAAAATCCCTTTTTGAATTGTGGTGTGCAGAGTTGGGGTGCACACTTTTGGTGTGGAGCGGCAATCAAACCTTTTGTACCACTGCCTAGAGAACTGTTTTAGTCCATACAACGAATTATGAAGCAAGCACACATAATTTGGAAGTCTTTTATCAACAAATCCAGAAGGTTGCCTTATATATATTTTCTCTTCTAGGTTTCCATGTAGAAAGCAGTCTTAACGTCCAGTTGCTCTAGTTCTAGGTCATAATGTGTAACTACAGACAGCATAATCCTAATTGTTTTATACTTAACTACTGGTGATAAAATTTCATTAAAGTCAATGCCTTCCCTTTGTGTGTAACCTTTAGCTACAAGTCTAGCCTTGTACCTAGGAGGGTCAGAAGAGTTTATACCTTATTTTACCTTGAATAGCCATCGACATTCAACTGGATTCTGATCTTTTGGAGTTGGGACCAAGGACCAGGTTCTATTGACTTTTAGGGACTGCATTTTTTCCTCTATCACAGCCTGCCATTTGTCCTTGTCCTTTGATCTGATTGCTTCCTTATAGCTATCAGGTTCTGATCTTACTACTTCAGCTCCAGCCACCAGTGCAATGTAGATTAGATCAGCATAGGAATATCTTGCTAGAGGTCTGATCTCTCTACCGGGGGTTCTTCTTGGGTTGGTTCAAGGTTCTCAACTGGTTCACCCTCCTAGTCATGATCCAGGGCTGCCATTTCAGTTTCTTCATCTGGATTTTCTTCATTAGGTTGAATACTTGAGGGCTCCACCTCAATTTGTGTCCCTGCATTTGGTTCTTGACTCATAGGATCTATGCTAGAGGTACCTGCATCAAGGTTAGTAGTTTTGAAAGGAAAAAATATTTTCTTTAAAAATAACATCCCTACTGATTATTACTTTAACCCCTGGTGATGTTCTTTCCCATAATCTGAACCGAGGAATACACACTTTAGTGACCTAGGTTCAAGCTTCCCTTCATTTGTGTGTGCATAGGCTGCACACCCAAATACCCTAAGGTGGTTTAAATTTGGCTTTCTTTTGGTCCATCTCTCCTCNAGTTTCATTTCCCTGGTCAAAATTTGATTGCTTGTCTGAAAAGGCAAAAAGATAAAAAGAGTGGCCTCAATAGATCAGCTACCAATAGCTAGTGATGGATGATGGGGACACATATTATTGCTTTACGGATTAAATAATCAAATAGAATTGCAAGGATAATTAAAATTCTTAATTACTCTTATACATGAATTCATTTTTAAAATTGATCGTTATTCAAAATAACCCAAACTTGCCGAAAATCAACCTATTGTAACCTTCCTTTATAAGGCTAATATAAATCATAGATTAAAAGAAAGAATAAAGACAAGTAATTTTCATGTAAATTTGGAGGGTGTTTAGAAAATAGGATTGGCCCATTTAGCATTACTCCTTGGTTTTTCAATGGGCCTGGAGGGCCATGACCCATACAGTTTGCGTATATCATAATTATCTATATTGAAGATAAAGGTGTTCCGTCAACAATTATCTTCTCAGTGGCTATAATTACCAAGATTGTGATCATAATTGTCAATCATTTTAGCTTAAATTATGAAAACTTTTGAAGATACCTTAACAAGGCAACCATAAAGTGAGAATAATTAAGCAATGCATCTTTTGCTTTTGATTTACCTTATACACTTGGTTTTGCTTTAATCTTAAAAAGAAAATGTTTATCATCCTTTTCATTATTACTTTTCTTCCTTTATGCATTTTCTTTAACTTGTAATTTTCAGTTTCATTATCCCAGTAATCACCACTCTTTATTGAAGATTAATTAAGACCACCTACTCAAAAAAACTTAATTATATGGCTTTTCTTGATTGATTAAAGAAGTGGGAAGCCTTCAAAGTATGTGTACTTGCTGATTAGTAGAATGATTAAATTATCTTTCTTCTCATATATGGGACCAAAATGAGATTCAATTTTTGCTTATAAATTTGTCGACTCTCTATTCAATAATTATAATCGCGGCTGCAGAGAATGGGGAACCAGATACTATTTACCAAGTCATTTTTTATATATAAAAATACACTGATAATATATCATTTGATAGTGCTGTTTCCATCTAGAAACCGCAATGAGGCCAGTAATCACTAGAGTGGAAAGGTACCTTGATGATTTGCATTAATAATTCTTTTGTCTCCATTCCATATTAATTTTAAACTGAGACCACTGAGTGCTCATTCTTGTGCTAGATCAATGCTTTTGCCAAAATAAAAAATTGCAGGATTTGCTTATATGAATTGGATTGGTTGTAGGGCTTTGAAAAGTTAAATATGCGACTCCAGGAAAGTCCATAATGCAGTCTTTCTTACCTACTACTTTCTATCATTTCAAAATTATGTTCCTTTTAGCATGATTGATGGTTTAATTAAGACTTAAAAGTTGTCGAAAAAGTTATGTGAATTTCACCAAACTTCTTTCTTTTCACCTCTTCCACCAAACACACTTCGCTTTTAAGTAATGAAGAAATAACTAGGTCAATGACCTCTTCATTGTTAATTTTGGTTTCCTAATGTTTGTAAATGGGTATTTTTACAAAATTCAAAGATATTAAGGTAAGCTCTTTCTTTATCAATTTAAAAGCATCCAAGTCCCTTTAAATTTCTGTGAGAGCACTAGTAAACAAGATACTTTTAACGGTCAAAGCGAACTCTTTCATTCTAACATTCTAAATTCTTTAATTCAGAATGAATCAAATTTCCCCAAGTAGGATTCGAACCTACGACCAATCAGTTAACAGTCGACCGCTCTACCACTAAGCTACTAAGGAATAGCGGGAGATTCTATCTCATAGAGTTCAATTCCCGTTCTCAACCCATGACCAATATGAACTCAAAGTTTCCTTCGTAACTCCCGGAACTTCTTCGTAGTGGCTCCGTTCCATGCCTCGTTTCATAGGGAACCTCAAAGCGGCTCTATTTCATTATATTTCGTCCATATTCCAATTCCATTCATTTAATATCCCTTTGGTGTCATTGACATAAAAGATGTCGTTTCTAGTATATCTGTTTCTATTTCTATATATGCAAAGTTCAAAATTCATCAAAAGTTGCAAAATCATCATATAATAATCCAGAAATTGAAATAGAAAAGAAAAAGGGGAGGTTTGTGATGATTTTTCAATCTTTTATACTAGGTAATCTAGTATCCTTATACATGAAGATAATCAATTCGATCGTCGTGGTCGAACTCTATTATGGATTTCTGACCACACTCTCCATAAGGCCTTCTTATCTCTTCCTTCTCTGAGCTCGGGTTATGGAAGAAAGAGAAGAAGGAATCGAGAAGAAGGTATCAACAACAACTGGTTTTATTGCAGGATAGCTCATGATGTTCATATCGATCTATTATGCGCCTCTGCATCTAGCATTGGGTAGACCTCATACAATAACTATCATAACTCTACCGTATCTTTTGTTTCATTTCTTCTGGAACGTTCACAAACACTTTTTTGATTATGGATCTACTATCAGAAATTCAATGTGTAATCTTAGCATTCAATGCGTAATCCTAAATAATCTCATTTTTTAATTATTCAACCATTTCATTTTACCAAGTTCAATGTTAGCCAGATTAGTCAAATTTCTATGTTTCGATGAAACAACAAGATGTTATTTGTAACAAGTAGTTTTTTTGGTTGGTTAATTGGTCACATTTTATTCATGAAATGGGTTGGATTGGTATTAGTTTGGATACAACAAAAGAATTCTATTATGTCTAATGTACTTATTCGATCTAATAAGTACCTTGTGTCAGAATTGAGAAATTCTATGGCTCGAATCTTTAGTATTATCTTATTTATTACTTGTATCTACTATTTAGGCAGAATACCATCACCCATTTTTACTAAGAAACTGAAAGTGAAAGAAATCTTTGAAAGGCAAAAAAGGGACGAAAGTGCGGAAGTAACAGAAGGAGAAATAGAAACGACTTTCAAAACAAGGGGGACTAAACAGGAACAAGAGGTATCCACGGAAGAAGATACTTCTCCTTCCCTTTTTTTGAAAGAAAAGGAGGATCCAGACAAAATCGAGGAAACAGAAGAGATCCGAGTGAATGNTTTTTTAGTGGTTGTTTTCTTAGAATAGTAGTCACTTTAAAGTTAAAAAGTTATATTTTTCTAGGAGTCAAAATTGTTTTATTTTCTTAAAATTAAAGTAAAATAATTAATGTTGTCCAAGTGTGAGAACGCTAGAAAAATTTCCTAATTGTGGGGTAAATGTATAATCCACTGACATATCCTAATTGGCTTAATGTGATCATATTGCCCATTTCACTTCATTTGATTAATCTAGACTAATGACAAAGTGTGGGCTTCAGGGTTTATTGGGCCTTTAATGAGAGGGCTCAATAAATTATTATTAAATTGGCTAAGTCTCATTTCCAAATGCATCCGATAACTGAAACCCATTTTGGAAGTCATCATTTTAACTTGCATTATTGAAAGGAATACTTACTCTTTTTGTCGCTTCTGAAAACCTGTCGCTTCTTCTATAAGGAATTCAAGAATAAAAAAAATCATGGCACATAACAATTAATTTAGTATGCCATAATCTATGTGCTATTATTTTTGGGATATTGTCAATTTTGATTGAATTATATTTACATTGATTGATTGAGTGAAGTTAGAATTCTTGTTAATTAACTTACAGTTCCAAGAAGCAAAAAACAGTGGCAAGGAGCAATACAAAAAGTGAATATAGGCCACTTGCTCAAATTGAAACTGAAGTAGCTTGGATATCTTATTTACCTAGTGAAATCAACATCAAGCTAGAACATATTCCATTCGTCTAATGTGGCAACTAGGGAGCAACATCATTTGCATATAGTCCTACTTTCCATGGAAAGACTTAGTATAGATAAAATTTCGAATAGAAAATATTTTGATTGGAGAATTCTCAATTTTTGTCTTAGAAATAAGATCGATATTCAATCTTGGGTTGATATGGATACTGGTACCAACAGTAATCAAAATACTAAGATTGGAACAGATAATTATCAAATAATTGATGAAATTAATAAGAAAGGTCTTTTTTATTTTACAATTCATCAAAATGAAGAAATTAACCCATCCAACCAAAAAGAGTTCTTTTTTGATTGGATGGGAACGAATAACAAAATACTAAATAGTCTTATATCAAATCGGGAGCTTTGGTTCTTCACAGAATTTGTGCTACTTTTTAATGCATATAAAATGAAATTGTGGGGTATTTGTCTGAACTTATAAGAGCTCTAAAATCAAACTGATTTGTTTGTTTCACTACAAGAAAAAAGGCATTCCTTGACAGGAAATTTGACAGAATTTCTTGACTGTTCTAAAACAGAGTCAATAACTTTAATCCTTGTCTGTTTATAAACTGTCAAAAATTTGAGATATTTTTGACTGTTTTACCAAATCCTTGACTGTTATTAATGGTCAAGGATTTGGTAAAAATGAAGTTATACAAATTTCATTCATTGACTGTTATAGGCTTAATCTTTTGACAGTTTTCGACTATCAAGCATTTTGTACAGATGAACTTCATTCCTTTACGGGTATAGTATTAATCCTTGATAGTGTTTAATTGTCCAGGATTAAGTTAAAAAAACAAAAACAAAAATTTGCCCTAAGGCTTCCCATCGCAAATTTTCCGCCCAAAACCCATTCGCGCCCATAACCCATTTTCAACTAAGTGAAACCTGGGTTAAGAGAAATCCCATTTCTTCCACAAAAAACCCATTCTTGCCCAAATGTCTTCCACTCAATTAGATCTCATAAACCCTAATTCTTCTTTGTCTTCTGCAACCCGTATTAACACATTATCCCTTGTTTCTTCAGTTCTTGGTAGCACCAATTAACTATCCAGTCGTCTTCTTTGCTGCCTCAGCCACTGCAAACCATCACCTGTAGTTGTCTTCTTCGTCCTCTGCCATCACAAACTGTCACTTGCAGGTATTTCGTTGATATTGTTATCACACATAAATAAAAGCTCTTTGGTTGTTGATGTTAAAGGTATTTCGTTGATGTTGTTAGCTAAGTGCAAAATATGGTAAATGGGGGAGTGAATAATAGAGTGAGAACATGTGAAGATGTAGGGAAGGGGAATCTGTGCTCAAAGATTATTTAGGGAATTTTGTGTGTTTGTGTTGATGTTAGAATATAAGTGGAATTGTTTTGATGCTACAGAGTAAATGATCCTATACCTTATTAATAGTTATTTAGCTTCTAGTAACTTATGCGCTTCAAATATTCTGTTTCATTGAGCTCTATGGGAATGGTTTGTTTAGAGTATTATTGAGTTCATTTCTAAGTTTTCAGTTCAAGGGAGAAATTTTAAGTGGTGGAGCAGTGTGATTTATCTTATGTGATAAACAGTTGAAAAGTAAGGTGTATAGCATCACTTGTTAGCTATGTGCAAAATATGGCAAATGGGGGAGTGAATAATAGAGTGAGAACATGTGAAGATGTAGGGAAGGGGAATCTCTGCTCAAAGCAGATTATTTAGGGACTTTTTACACTTCATGAACTGTTGATTTTAGGTTGGCCTTTTTTTTTCTTTGTTTTTTTTTGTTTTTTTATTTGCGGGCCAAAACGCTTCTTTGGTATCTGAGATAACCAAGACAAGAGGCTTCATCGTCGAGCCCTTAGCAGTAGCAGTAGTAGTTAATTACTTAAAAAGGTAATATTTTTTGGTGGTTTATTATATGTTTGTAGACATTAATTCATGTCGTATATGTTTCATTTATTGACAAATATATATAATTGCACAAAAATTACTAGATTCAGGATGCATACAAGGTTACAAATTATATGGTGTTCAGTTATTCCTTGACCCAAAACAAGATTAAGCTAGGTAAAACTACAACAATAGTATTCAAGTGTAAACTCCCCCTCATGTGCAATACATTTGAATCTAATACTACCATATTCCTAAGCCTCCTACTTTAAGTAAGAATTACACTGCATGTCTCTTGAACTATTGGTACTTAATTTCACAAAAAGAACTAATATGAAACATAAAACAAAGAGTATACNAATTAGGGGAGTTTTTAATAGTTTTAAGAGAATTTTCTATAATACTAGAAGGATATAATACTTTTTAATACGTGTTTATTTCACATTGGTAAATAAAATAAACATTATAAACTTAGGGAACAACTAGAGTTGATTGGTTAGTGGAATTACAAGGGTTAAATTTTATGTACTTTTATGAGGGCTTTTAAATTAAAGGTACTCAGAATTTTCAAAAAACATCAAAACCTCCTCCAAAATGGTTTTTTTTTTTTTAATAATAATTTAAGGAGGATTTAATATTCATATAAAAACACCACACGGTATCAAAAGTGATATTAAAATCGATGTCTCAAGTAATATGTAATCCTTTGTGTCGTTGAAATGTAAATAAAGTTGTAATCTAGTAAATAATATAACAATACCAAATACATAGTTTAGGAAGTGTAGTAGTATTACAATGAGGTTTTTTATGGTTTTTCGAGAAGTTTGTGAGCTTCAATCCTTCAAATTAAACAATTATGTTACAACTATATCAATTATTCCAAACTTTAACTTCAAACTACAATTTTTTTTTTTTTTTTTTTTTTTTTATAGCCCATAAATCATGACCTCGCCTTTGCAAAATCAAATTCAACATTAGAATTCCTGTCAAAACTTATAATTTCTGGGAAACGAGAAACAAATAATATTTGACTATATACGAGAAGACTTTCTCAATCAACAAACTTTTTTTTCCCTCTAAAGTTAAAAAAAAAAAAAAAAAAAAAACAAAAGAAATGGAAGTAAAAGAATATTATCTGATATTTGAATTATAATCACTTATCAAAATCATCCATTTATTTAAAACTTTAAAGGTGTCAGTGTATTTCTATAAACTTTAGGGAGTTACTTAATATATACCATTTTCCTTTTATTCTCCTTCCCTCAAAACTTAAAAAGCGTTTTCTAGGGCTCTCTGTCTCTCTTCTTCTACACTACACATAACTCGAATTAAACCGCTGTCGTTTCGACCCATCCTTCTTCCCAATTCGCCGAAATGAAGCTCACTGTAAAGACTCTCAAGGGCAGCCATTTCGAGATTAAGGTTCAGCCTTCCGATACGGTACGTCGTCGTTTTCACTATCAGTTTATGTTAATTATGCGAATAGAATTTAGAAATTTATTTGTTAGTAGTGTTTTATTGTCGTTTACTGATGAAATGACTTGTCGTTTTTGGTATGTCGAACCAAAGGTTATGGCTGTCAAGAAGAACATAGAAGATGTACAAGGAAAAGACAATTACCCTTGTGGGCAACAGTTGTTAATTCACAATGGTAAAGTGTTGAAAGATGAGACAACTTTAGCTGATAATAAAGTCTCTGAAGATGGTTTTCTTGTTGTTATGCTTAGCAAGGTAATTTTTTTTTTAGGTTATTTTATTTATTTTTATATATTCTTGTGTGAACTTTCAAGAGTTATAATACATTTGTATTGTTGAAAAAAATGATTTTTTTTATTTTTTTATTATTATTTTTTTATTATTGAAGACTATATGTTGATGGTGCCGGTTTCAAAATAGGAGATTGTTGTTGAATGCTATGAGGGTGATGGGTAATGTGTAAATTATCATAAAAAGTTAAATTTATAAGTGTACACAGGGTTTGAGATGGTGGCATACATGGTTATAGTACTTTTGCACTGTTAAAAAATGAATTTTATTAAAGCGTACACGTAGTGGGCCTAGGTTAGAAATGGGAGAGTATGTAGAATTGTATAAAGGTAATAGTACATTTGTATGTTTAAAAAAGAAGGAATTTTTGTAATAAAAAAAAGGTTAAGTTTATATATGTGTGCACTGGGTTTGAAATTGTAGAATACTTTGAGACTTTACAAGTTTATGTGAATGCTTTGGAAAAGAAGTTTATATTAGATAGGTTTGGGATCATTGGCTACTGTCAGATCCTAAGAGGATATTAATACGTGTACATTGTTTAGAAAGGAGTAATTTTATATTGTAATGTTACATTTATTGGATTTTGGCTTATGTTGTGGCAAACCATTGGTTTAGATGCATTCTAGTTATTTTATTCAAATATTATGTTCATTGGTGATCAAATTTGGTTTTTGTATTGTATATCGCAGTCATTCGAGGATAGAAAGTTTGTTATAATTTCACTGGTTTTTATTTGGCTAACAAGTGATGGTGTCTTTATTACATTATTTATTTATTTCTTAAAGAAACTGGAAAAACTTATTAATTAGAAAAAAGGATTTACTAAACAGTGAACAAGTTGTCCACAATAAATCTATACATGTAGGTATATGGATGCTTGTTCCTATTTTCACACCTGTATTGGAAATCACAATAGGTGTACTTGTAATTGTGTGGTTAGAAAGAGAAGTATCTGTAGGAATACAACAATGTATTGAGCCTGAATATGCCAGCCCCTAGGGAATTTTTCAAGCTTTAGGCGATGGGACAAAACTACTTTTTAAAGAGAATCTTCTTCCATCTTGAGGAAATATGTGATTATTCAGTATTGTACCATTTATAGCTGTCATATCAATTCTACTTAGTTATTTGAAAGTTCTGAAGGATAAAGCCAGACATTAAAAAAGTCTTAAATTTAGAAAATACCACTGAGACTAGATACCCTTAATCAATTCATCGCAACCTTCCATGTGTAAAGGATAACGAAACAGACACATGGAATCTAGATGACTCAAAAACATAAATAGAAACTCAAAACTTTGGCATATGATTGCATTAATTGTAAAATTGTACAAATCCTTATGCATTAATTGTATAAAACATTATGCTTTCAAGAACAAAAATAATATGACTATTTTACTAATGTTCATAGCTTTTACAAACTTTACCTTATTAATTGCTTTGTATTAATTTTGTTCTAGCAAATATTTTTTCAAGTATTATTCAAAAGAACTGCCTGAAAAAAAATAGAAAACCCTGTCATTTTAATGTTGCTTGGCAAACAATTACAAAGAAAGGAAAATAAAGTAGAAGCATTGATTTATAGAGATGATTTTGTAACATAGTGATTAGTACTTTTTCCACCTATTTTGGATTGGTGTCTTACATTTACTATAAAGGGTAGTTCTACAATTAATATGCAGGACCTAGAAATTGCTTAATCAATTAAATCTCATAGAAATATGCCCTAGTGAAACAGAAAAAGAGCCGCAATGTCCCAATTTTGGGTTAGTTTCTAGAAAACTCTGAAGCTATGACATATCTGGAAGTGAAAAACTATTTATGAATCATTGACATATGAATTTTCGCAGTAGTATCATGAATACAATTGAATTTTGCTTCTAATATTGTTAGTCTATATAGGGTCCTGTATGTAAATATATCTTACTTATAGGGTCTAGACTGCTCTGATGTAGCCTTGTATGTTTAATTCCTTTTCATATTGCATCTATACTGCCATTATCTCAATGTGTTTGCTATTTTTTACAGAGTAAAACATCGGGCTCAGCTGGGGCTTCATCTGCTCAGGTATTATTGCTGCTCATTCTTACTGTTTGTTGGACATCGTCTCTTTCTTTCTTTTTTCATGTATATATGAATACTACTTCCATTTTATAATGACAGCCTGCTTCCACCACTCCATCAACAACTGCACCGAGCTCCAATTCTACACCTGCACCAGAAACCTCTGCACAAGCACCGTAGGTTTTAGTCTTTTCAAAAAAAAATTTTCTTTTTTTCTTTTTTTTGAATTTGGCTGGATTTATCATGCTTATCTTGTAATATATTATGTTTCAGGGCTCCAAAGACCACCACATCTGCTTCTGATGCGACAACAGCTGAGTATGGGCTCTATCTGTTCATTAGTATTATGCTTCATATGTTAATATATGGTTATATATGCTGGAATTCATGAGTTAATGCATAGATGATGAAGTTTTGAACATGAACATTCTTTTTCATGGTTAATGAGGAATTTAACATAAGCAGCTGGCACTGAACTCGTTTGTAGCTTCAGCATATTGAGCTCAAGCATGAGATTTTAATTCTACCATCCATGATTTGACTTGGTTATCCTTTTAACTTTTGAATGCTAGATCCCTTTCTTTTCAATTTGTTGCTGGTGGAAGATAGGACAGTAGTAGGTGTTTCCTTATCGGGGATAATAAAAGTGCACTTATATTATTTTCTATTATTTGTATGTCATACTATACAAATAAAATTACGGATTTTTCTCCTCATTATCTGTTAGCTTTTTCATAATCATTTTCCGTTGTTTCCTCTGGTCTCAACTTAACAATGTATTCTGCACAAATCAAGCACCTTTTTAATTTTTCTCTCGTCATTTTCAAGTAAAAACTGTTCGGAATTTTCTCATTTTCTTCTCAACAAATCTCAAGCATGATAGTGGGATAAGACATGTCAGGACCATTGACAAACTTATACAATAATCATCATTTAAATGCTCTACTCAATCTCTATCCCAGGTTTTTGGTTTCTATCAAATATTATATTTATTGTTTAGTTGGACAAGATGTCTATACTTATGGAATCTAAATGTTTGATGAATGTGCTTTTGTTGGATGCACTGATACGTTATATCTAAAATCTGTTGGTCTAAGTCAGAATTTTATTTTCCTTTGGTTTCTATACCACATTTTGCAAATAAGAGAAGTCATGATGATATCTATATAAATTAAAAGGTTGTGGTTGTTCTATATGAGAAATAATTTCATGAATACATCACTTGATACTTAGAAGAAGATGGGAATGTGGATATTCTGGGCTCATTTCTGCAAGATATATATGTTTGAATAGAAAGACATTTTTGTTTGAGAAAGCAGTTGCTTAGAATTTTACTATTTGATAATTCTTTTAGTCCTTTTACTGGTATAAAGTATTTTTTTTTTTATTTCAGTTTAGTGATTAATTATAAAATGTAGACTGTGGGAGAAACAGCTGTATGATTGATTGACTATGTTGAAAAAATTTAAGGAAATGTACAAATAGTATTTTGATGAATTATTCGCTCCGTATTCTTTTTTCTTTTCTGTAAGAATGTTTTAAATAAATAATATTCAATCAGTCCCCATGTGTTTGTTTTCAATAATATTATACTTACAAAAAAATCTTATAAAAATTTCTATACAAAGAGATGTGACAAAAAATGAATGGAAGAGTGAAACAAAAAGTCAAAACTCATTATATTCACTCTTCCATTTATTTTTTGTCACATCACTTTGTATGGAGATCTTTGTAAGATTTCTTTGTAAGTGTAGCATTACTCGTTTTATGATGTTTAGGATATATTAATTATGATGCTAATTTTTTTTGCATTTGTGCTGCAGTGCGAATACTGATACCTATGGTCAAGCTGCTTCAACGTTAGTTGCTGGAAATGATCTTGAGCAGACAATTCAAGAAATAATGGATATGGGTGGTGGAACCTGGGACAAAGAAACTGTTACTCGTGCTCTTCAAGCAGCTTATAATAACCCAGAGCGAGCAGTGGATTACTTGTACTCTGTATGTATAACCTCCATAAATTCTCATCTGTAAAATTTTAATGGTTTTATATGTTTTGTTAATTTGTAAATTTTAATTACTGATATTGATCTACCTTCAGGGCATTCCTGAAACGGCCGAAGTTGCTGTGCCGGTGGCTCGCTTTCCGGCAAGTCAGGCAAGTGAAACTGGTGCAGCAGAAGATCCACCGGTGTCTGGAGCACCTAATTCCTCTCCGTTGAATATGTTTCCCCAGGTAAACTTTTAGATTGTAGATGAATTCTAATTGTTTGTTTACTCTAATTTGGAGGTATGAAATGGTATGTGTGGCCCAAGCCAAACACCACCCATTTGCTATAAAACATGAGAAGACCTATGTATTGAAGCAGCATGCCGCAATTCCACATGAAGTGTGAACTGCTGTGTGGTTGCACAGGCCCACGAGTCTATGGAGTCTTCTCATCTTCTCATCGGGCACAAGTGCAAATAACATTAGATATTAAAAGAAAAGAAAAGAAAAGTGAAATCTTGTCTCTTTTGTATGTATTTTTTAAAACGATATTGCGACATCATTTCTTCATTTCAATTTTTATTTATTTTTTTTGGTTTTCAATCCTTTCAATTTCAGTAATTGGCTTCCTGTTATTGAAGATTAAGAAATTTTTAATTTTTTTTTTTTTTTTTTTTTTTTTCAATCTAGTCACATTTTCCATACAAAACCTTACACTACAAAACACTCGGGCCATAGTTATGGACACCAAATCATCACGAATGGACAATCGTCCACGATAATATCAATGGACTCCCATCCATATAATATAATGGGTGTCCATTTACTATGCACGCGTCATTCATGGCCCCCGTCCAAAAAAGTTTAAAAACAAATATGGACGGGTGTCCATATACATGGACGGCCGTCCTTACCCAATTCTAGTTTAATTAAAAAAAATTAAAAAAAATTCTAAATTGTGAGTACTTTTTTTTCTGTCCTCTTATTTTGCATTTTTTTATTTTTTTTTGTAAATTTAAAAAAAAAATTATTTGAGTATGGACATGTGCAGTCCATCTCATTGGATGGCCGCCATTATCCTCATTAGATGGCTAGCATCCATGCTTTAAACTTTAAAAATCAAAGTTTTTTTTTTCCCCTTTATTTCATCTAGAAGTTTTGTGCTTTAAAAATGAATATTTCATCTAAAAATTTTCACTTAAACAAGCCATAGGTTTTATAAATGAAAAAGAAATTGTAAATTTAAAAAAATAAATTATTTGAGATGGATTGGCGTCCAATACTCTGTGCTTTAAAATTATATGGACGCCGTCCATATAATGTGGATGGTCTCCACAGTAAAGGGACTCCCGTCCATAATATATGGACAGGAGTCCATTGATATTTTCTGGACTCCTCTATTCATGATAAATGGTCGTCCATAAATATGGACGACATCCATAATTGTTGGACGGCCGTTATTTACTGAATGCATATGTTGTATCCTACGTGGCCACGTCCAAGTCAATGCCACATAGATGGTGCAAATTTTGGTACCAGCATTTGGTGTCTGTAGCATTTTTGTAAAAAATAAGGGTTTGCGATTTGGGAGAAAAATTGGATATTGCTTCGTTCTTCCTTCTTTGGCTGCCACTCACCTTTGTTTGAATTTCCACTTGATTTCTCTCTCGACCCCAAATTTGGAAACTCAAAAGCTCCCAACCACTCCTAATAACATAGTAATTTTAAATGAACACTGTATAATATAGTAATTTTAAGACTGATTTAGACAATTTAATTAAATAAAGTGCATGCAAACAATGAAACTCTTTTTCCTTGACTCTTTACTTTAGGTTGGGGAATTTAAAAAAAAAAAAAAAAAATTGTAGGGAAGTGACTGATAGTGTTGGTTGACACAACTGATGATTGACATCTGTTACGCAGTTGCCACAATGATGTAAGAGATTAACGTAGAGAGGATGTATTGTATTAAGAATATAGGAGAAAACGATTATAAATATGGGATCCATTGTATTAACTCAAATTTTAAAATAATTTTTTTTAATATTATATATAGTCCATCAATAATAACAATTAAATGTTGATTCAAGGTTGTTGATGTTACACAAAAAGTAATTATATGTTTGATCAAATTTGTTTAATTGTTATTGAATTTATATACAAAAATATGTCTAATGAACCATTAATATAAATTTTAAACTAGATTTGGAAGATTTTGAAAACTATATCCTTTAACACTTTAATACCTATTTATCCATATTCACACTTATGAAACTATTTATTACCATAAATATTAAAATTTTGTTTTATAATGATAACAAATAAATTTTCATATATTTTTTATTTCTAGATATTGTCACAATGAGATGAATTTATTATGTAGCAAAGCTCAAATAATTACCATGCATGACATGTGAGAGCTTCTTGGAAACTTTGGGTTCAAGATAAAAGTCCATTTTAGCATCTACAAAAAATAAATAAATAAATATTTGCAAAGCTAACCATAGACAAATTGTAAGGAAGCAAACATTAACGGTGTAGAATGATTTTTATTTATATTTTAAGGATATATATAATATAGATGGAATATAAAATACTTTTTTATTTTATTTTTTTATTTTATTTTATTTTACCTATGGTATTACTTAATATGAAAAGCATAGATGGGAAATATTATACTTTTTTCAAAACTATACGATAATTTAGCAAGGTGAGATGTTGTTAGTGTCAATGCGCATGCATCCGTTGCATACTGTATAACAACTTTGTAGTCAGGAGGCTAGCACAACTGTTGCAGACTGATTGACACTAGTAGAATTTAATAGAGATTTTAAAAAAAAAAAAAATTAGGGAGTTTTTAATAGTTTTAAGAGAATTTTCTATAATACTAGAAGGATATAATACTTTTTATACTTTTTATTTCACATTGGTACTAAAATAAACATTATAAACTTAGGGAACAACTAGATTGATTGGTTAGTGGAATTACAGGGTTAAATTTTATGTACTTTTATGAGGGCTTTTAATTAAAGGTACTCAGAATTTTCAAAAAACATCAAAACTCCCTCCAAAATGGTTTTTTTTTTTTTAATAATAATTTAAGGAGGATTTATATCATATAAAAACACCACACGGTATCAAAAGTTATATTAAAATCGCTGTCTCAAGTATATGTAATCTTTGTGTCGTTGAATGTAATAAGTTGTAATCTAGTAAATAATAAACAATACCAAATACATAGTTTAGAAGTCTGTAGTATTACAATGAGGTTTTTTTGGTTTTTCGAGAAGTTTGTGAGCTTCAATCTAAATAACACATTATGTTACAACTATACAATTATTCCAAACTTAACTTAAACTACAATTTTTTTTTTTTTTTTTTTTTTTTTATACCCATAAATCATGACCTCGCCTTTGCAAAATCAAATTCAACATTAGAATTCTTCAAAACTTTAATTTCTGGAAACGAGAAACAAATAATATTTGACTATATACGAGAAGACTTTCTCAATCAACAAACTTTTTTTTCCCTCTAAATTAAAAAAAAAAAAAAAAAAAAATGGAAGTAAAAGAATTTATCTGATATTTGAATATAATCACTTATCAAAATCATCCATTTATTTAAACTTTAAAGGTTCAGTGTATTTCTATAACTTTAGGGAGTTATTAATATATACCATTTTCCTTTTATTCTCCTTCCCTCAAAACTTAAAAAGCGTTTTCTAGGGCTCTCTGTCTCTCTTCTTCTACACTACACATAACTCGAATTAAACCGCTGTCGTTTCGACCCATCCTTCTTCCCAATTCGCCGAAATGAAGCTCACTGTAAAGACTCTCAAGGGCACCATTTCGAGATTAAGTTCACCTTCCGATACGGTACGTCGTCGTTTTCACTATCAGTTTATGTTAATTATGCGAATAGAATTTAGAAATTTATTTGTTAGTAGTGTTTTATTGTCGTTTACTGATGAAATGACTTGTCGTTTTTGGTATGTCGAACCAAAGGTTATGGCTGTCAGAAGAACATAGAAGATGTAAGGAAAGACAATTACCCTTGTGGGCAACAGTTGTTAATTCACAATGGTAAAGTGTTGAAAGATGAGACAACTTTAGCTGATAACAAGTCTCTGAAGATGGTTTTCTTGTTGTTATGCTTAGCAAGGTAATTTTTTTTTAGGTTATTTTATTTTTTTTATATATTCTGTGTGAACTTTCAAGAGTTATAATACATTTGTATTGTTGAAAAAAATGATTTTTTTATTTTTTTATTATTATTTTTTTATTATTGAAGACTATATGTTGATGGTGCCGGTTTCAAAATAGGAGATTGTTGTTGAATGCTATGAGGTGGATGGGTAATGTGTAAATTCATAAAAAGTTAAATTTATAAGTGTACACGGGTTTGAGATGGTGGCATACATGGTTATAGTACTTTTGCACTGTTAAAAATGAATTTTATTAAGCGTACACGTAGTGGGCCCTAGGTTAGAAATGGAGAGTATGTAGAATTGTATAAGGTAATAGTACATTTGTATGTTTAAAAAAGAAGGAATTTTTGTAATAAAAAAAGGTTAAGTTTATATATGTGTGCACTGGTTTTGAAATTGTAGAATACTTTGAGACTTTACAAGTTTATGTGAATGCTTGGAAAAGAAGTTTATATTAGATAGTTTTGGGATCATTGGCTACTGTCAGATCCTAAGAGGATATTAATACGTGTACATTGTTTAGAAAGGAGTAATTTTATATTGTAATGTTACATTTATTGGATTTTGGCTTATGTTTTGTGGCAAACCATTGGTTTAGATGCATTCTAGTTATTTTATTCAAATATTATGTTCATTGGTGATCAAATTTGGTTTTTGTATTGTATATCGCAGTCATTCGGGATAGAAAGTTTGTTATAATTTCACTGGTTTTTTATTGGCTAACAAGTGATGGTGTCTTATTACATTATTTATTTATTTCTTAAAGAAACTGGAAAAACTTATTAATTAGAAAAAAGGATTTACTAAACAGTGAACAAGTTGTCCACAATAAATCTATACATGTAGGTATATGGATGCTTGTTCCTATTTTCACCCTGTATTGGAATCACAATAGGTGTACTTGTAATTGTGTGGTTAGAAAGAAGTATCTGTAGGAATACAACAATGTATTGAGCCCTGATGCCAGCCCCTAGGGAATTTTTCAAGCTTTAGGCATGGGACAAAACTACTTTTAAAGAGAATCTTCTTCCATCTTGAGGAAATATGTGATTATTCAGTATTGTACCATTTATAGCTGTCATATCAATTCTACTTTGTATTCGAAAGTTCTGAAGGATAAAGCCAGACATTAAAAAGTCTTAAATTTAGAAAATACCACTGAGACTAGATACCCTTAATCAATTATCGCAACCTTCCATGTGTAAAGGATAACGAAACAGACACATGGAATCTAGATGACTCAAAAACAAATAGAAACTCAAAACTTTGGCATATGATTGCATTAATTGTAAAATTGTACAAATCCTTATGCATTAATTGTATAAAACATTATGCTTTCAAGAACAAAATAATATGACTATTTTACTAATGTAATAGCTTTTACAAACTTTACTTATTAATGTTTTGTATTAATTTGTTCTAGCAAATATTTTTTAAGTATTATTCAAAAGAACTGCCTGAAAAAAAATAGAAACCCTGTCATTTTAATGTTGCTTGGCAAACAATTACAAAGAAAGGAAATAAAGTAGAAGCATTGATTTATAAGAGATTTTGTAACATAGTGATTAGTACTTTTTCCACCTATTTTGGATTGGTGTCTTACATTTACTATAAAGGGTAGTTCTACAATTAATATGCAGGACCTAGAAATTGCTTAATCAATTAAATCTCATAGAAATATGCCCTAGTGAAACAGAAAAGAGCCGCAATGTCCCAATTTTGGGTTAGTTTTCTAGAAAACTCTGAAGCTATGACATATCTGGAAGTGAAAAACTATTTATGAATCATTGACATATGAATTTTCGCAGTAGTATCATGAATACAATTGAATTTTGCTTCTAATATTGTTAGTCTATTAGGGTCCTGTATGTAAATATATCTTACTTATAGGGTCTAGATGCTCTGATGTAGCCTTGTATGTTTAATTCCTTTTCATATTGCATCTATACTGCCATTATCTCAATGTTTTGCTATTTTTTACAGAGTAAAACGTCGGGCTATGCTGGGCTTCATCTGCTCAGGTATTTTGCTGCTCATTCTTACTGTTTGTTGGACATCGTCTCTTTCTTTCTTTTTTCATGTATATATGAATACTACTTCCATTTTAATGACAGCCTGCTTCCACCACTCCATCACAACTGCACCGAGCTCCAATTCTACACCTGCACCAGAAACCTCTGCACAAGCACCGTAGGTTTTAGTCTTTTTTTTCTTTTTTTCTTTTTCATTTAGGTCCAAGTTTAATTATTAAATCCATTTATAAAGCCTCTTTATTTGGACTTAATTTTTAATTAATTAATTAAACTAATTAATCAACATTTAATTAATTTATCCAATTACAAAAATACCCTTTTAACCAATTCTACTAATTAGTCAATTAGGACTTATAGAAACTTTAATATCTTCATTAACTCTTCAATGAGAAAATCTCTTATTCCCATCAAGCTTAGAAATCCATAATGTATGTGACCTTTCTAGGTTTATTTATCGATTGACAATAAGGTAAATATCAACTCTTGATATCCATCTTCCTTACAGACCATAAGTGACACCTAACAGTATATCATAGCCCCCAATCAATGAATGAAGTGGGATCATATGAACCTGTAAAATTGAGCATTTCAGTCATGTCACCTCATTCCCTCCGATGTCGTGTTCTGATCAAGTGCAGACCATGGTATAGTCAAATCCCTAACTTGATCACATAATTTGGATCATCTTAAAATGTAGAATTGTGATTCTATGAAACTATTCATAAAGCACAAATGCTTTGGCCAAAGACTTCCTTCACATTCGTTGATCCCTTGGAACACTCAAGCTCGTAATATCCGAGCCATCAGATTCCTTATTAAATACGCATATGACTTTGTACATGATTAACTCATGACCAACAAGCACTACACACTAGATATAAACAATCTAGTGATAACGTATTGAAGAACCACAAGCTCCCATGCGCAAGACATGATCCCATCTCAGGTCTAGGGATAAAGTGACACTAATGCACATAACGATGATCGTTGACTGAAGATAATATACCCATGTGATCAATCGTCCACCAGTCACGCTCGATGCTTCATTCTCTAATAAATCACCTCATTACTCATGCTCTTATGATATGAGTTGCATCACCCAACCATCAACATCTCAGGCTAATTAATGATGACACACAGTAATACTGATCTTGCGATAATATTGCCTTGATTATTATCACATCTTATCAGGAACATACTTAAGAGTGAGTCACATGAAAGAATCTCAATACTCATATTCTTAAACTCTTTGAAAATAGAATTCTTTCCAAAACAAGCTCAAGGACATACGCAACTTAATTAAATATAGATGAGATAAAGTCGCATAGAATAATTGTCATTTTATTAATGATAAAACATTACAAAATTTATATATAAATATTTCCCTAAACCTTACATTTATCATTGGTTTTAGGGCACATACACTAATAGTACCCCTATGGTTTGCAAAATTGACAAGTCAATCTCTGTGTCATTCAAATTATCCAACTACCTTCCCTACTGTTAGGGGTGTGCAAGAATTTAAGGTTTGTTTGGGAGTTTTTTTTTCTACTAGTTTTGAGGGGTTTTTAATTAGACTGGTTTTAAGGTGTTCTAAAACCATTACTTGCCAGATTTTTTATGCATTGGTTTTGACTGGGTCAAAAACTCCTCAAAATCAGTGTAGTGTACTTTTGAAGGGTTTATAAAACCCCTCAAATCGGGGTGTTTTGGTTGGTTTTAAAATTTTATTCTACAAATATCCTATCCACTACAAAACTATCCCAATTACATCCAAAAAAAGATTTTAACCATATTATGCCCATCTCCAAATATATTAAATATAAAATAATTTTAAGCAATTATTAAAAAAAGGAAATTATTAAAATCTCATTTCTTGATGCTTCCTTGGAGAAGTGGGGTTAAATTTTTCAATCATTCTAAATGCTACAAAGAATGGTGAAGAAGGATAAGGAAACTTTATCACATTTGAAGTTATAAAGTACTAATAAATAGAAAACAAATAAAGAACCTTACCTTGTAATTGAAAAAACAAAACTCCTAAGTACTGATTGAAGTTGAGGTATTTTTATGGGCATATATGTAAATTTATCATTTTAAAAAACTATCAAAACTACTGGAAAATAAACTCTCAAGCACAGGTTGAGTGTTTTAAAAACCGCTACTAAAAATCCATCAAAACCGTTACGGTGGTTTACCCTCAAAATCGCTACTGTGGTTTACCCTCATAACAGCTATCATGAAACTCCCAAGTAGACCCAGGTATAACCAAAACCGATGGGTACCTAGGATGCTGGTTTTGGTTCCTACCCGAAATTACCCCTCATAGGGTCGGTTTTGGTTCCCTAATGGGTGGAACTGGTACTGTGCGGTTCTGATACCGGTTTTACTAGTTTAAGAAACTAAAACTGACTTAGGAATCAAAACCAAAATCAAGATCCAGGTACCTGGGTTAGAACTAGTTTAAGAATTGGGACCTAACTAAAATTTTACCAAAAAGGGGGCAATTTTGTAATTATGCTTTTTGAATAAAAAATAGAGTAATGCTACGGACACCGAATTTGTGCACCAAAATTTTTTACCGGACGACGTGGCATCTACTAAGACGTAGCCACGTTGGACAGAAAATACTAATTCCGTGAATGGACGACCGTCCATCTTACACGAACGGCTGTCCATATGTTATGGACGACCATTCATCACGAATGGACAATCGTCCACGATAATATCAATGGACTCCCATCCATATAATATAAATGGGTGTCCATTTACTATGCACGAGCGTCCATATAAGATGGACGCCCGTCCAAAAAAGTTTAAAAACAAATAATGGACGGGTGTCCATATACAATGGACGGCCGTCCTTACCCAAATTCTAGTTTAATTAAAAAAAATTTAAAAAAAATTCTAAATTGTGAGTACTTTTTTTCTGTCTCTCTTATTTTGCATTTTTTTTTATTTTTTTTTTGTAAATTTAAAAAAAAAAATTATTTGAGTATGGACAGCAGTCCATCTCATTGGATGGCCGTCCATTTATCCTCATTAGATGGACTAGCATCCATGCTTTAAACTTTAAAAATCAAAGTTTTTTTTTCCCCTTTATTTCATCTAGAAGTTTTGTGCTTTAAAAATGAATATTTCATCTAAAAATTTTCACTTAAACAAGCCATAGGTTTTTATAAATGAAAAAGAAATTGTAAATTTAAAAAAAATAAATTATTTGAGATGGATTGGCGTCCAATACTCTGTGCTTTAAAATTATATGGACGGCCGTCCATATAATGTGGATGGTCGTCCACAGTAAAGGGACTCCCGTCCATAATATATGGACAGGAGTCCATTGATATTTTCTGGACTCTCGTCTATTCATGATAAATGGTCGTCCATAAGATATGGACGGACATCCATAATTGTTGGACGGCCGTTCATTTACTGAATGCATATGTTGTATCCTACGTGGCCACGTCCAAGTCAGATGCCACATAGATTGGTGCAAAATTTTGGTACCAGCATTTGGTGTCTGTAGCATTTTTGTAAAAAATAAGGGTTTGCGATTTGGGAGAAAAATTGGATATTGCTTCGTTCTTCCGTTCTTTGGCTGCCACTCACCTTTGTTTGAATTTCCACTTGATTTCTCTCTCGGACACCAAATTTGGAAACTCGAACAAGCTCCCAACCACTCCTAATAACATAGTAATTTTCAAATGAACACTGTAATAATATAGTAATTTTAAGACTGATTTAGACAATTTAAATTAAAAGTAAAGTGCATGCAAAACAATGAAACCATCTTTCCTTGACTCTTTACTTTAGGGTTGGGGAATTTAAAAAAAAAAAAAAAAAAAAAAATTGTAGGGAAGTGACGTGATAGTGTGTGGGTGACACAACTGATGAATGACATCTGTTCCGTCAGTTGCCACATCATTATGTAAGATTAACGTAAGAGAGCGATGTATTGTATTAAGAGATATAGGAGAAAACGATTATAAATATGGGATACATTATTACTCAATTTAAAATAATTTTTTTTATATAATTATATCCATCAATATATAACAATTAAATGGTGGATTCAAGTGTGTTGATGTTACACAAAAAGAAATTATATGTTTGATCAAATTTTTAAGTTGTTATGAATTTATATACAAAAATATTTCTGATGAACCATTAATATAAATTTTAAACTAGATTTGAAGATTTTGAAAACTATATACTTTAACAACTTAAATACCTAATTTATCCATATTCACACTTATGAACTATTTATTACCATAAATATTAAAATTTTGTTTTATAATGAAAACAAATAAATTTTCATATATTTTATTTCTAGATTTGTCACAATGAATGAATTTTATTATGTAGCAAATGCTCAAATAATTACCATGCATGACATGTGAGAGCTTCTTGGAAACTTTGGGTTCAAGATAAAAGTCCATTTTAGCATCTACATAAAAAAAATATAATAATAAATAAATTTGCAAAGCTAACCATAGACAAATTGTACAGGAAGCAAACATTAACGAGTGTGAATGATTTTATTTATATTTTAAGGATTATAAGTAATATAGATGGAATATAACAAAAACTTTTTTATTTTATTTTTTTATTTTATTTTATTTACCTATGGTATTACTTAATATGAAAAGCATAGATGGGAAAGTATTAATTACTTTTTTCAAAACTATACGATAATTTAGCAAGGTGAATGTTTAGTGTCAATGCGCATGCATCCGTTGCATACTGTATAACAACTTTGTAGTCAGGAGCTATGCAACAACTGTTCAGACGTGATTGACACTAGTAGACTATTTAATAGAGATTTAAAAAAAAAAAAAAATTAGGGGAGTTTTTAATAGTTTTAGAGAATTTTCTATAAACTAGAAGTAATACTTTTATACGTTTTTATTTCACAGTGTAACTAAAATAACATTATAAACTTGGGAACAACTAGAGTTGATTGTTAGTGGAATTACAAGTTAAATTTTATGTATTTTATGAGGGCTTTTAAATTAAAGGTACTCAGAATTTCAAAAAACATCAAAACCTCCTCCAAAATGGTTTTTTTTTTTTTAAATAATATTTAAGGAGATTTAATATTCTATAAAAACACCACACGGTATCAAAAGTATTTAAATCGCTGTCTCAAGTAATATGTAATCTTTGTGTCGTTGAATGTAAATAAGTTGTATCTAGTAATAATATAACAATCCAAATACATAGTTTAGGAAGTTAGTATTACATGAGGTTTTTTATGGTTTTTCGGAAGTTTGTGAGCTTCAATCTAATAAACAATTATGTTACAACTATATCAATTTATTCCAAACTTTAACTTAACTACATTTTTTTTTTTTTTTTTTTTTTTTTTATAGCCCATAAATCATGACCTCGCCTTTGCAAAATCAAATTCACATTAGAATTCTTCAAAACTTTAATTTTGGAAACGAGAAACAAATATATTTGACTATATACGAGAAGACTTTCTCAATCAACAAACTTTTTTTCCCTCTAAAGTCAAAAAAAAAAAAAAAAAAAAAAAAGGAAGTAAAAGAATATTATGAATTGAATTATAATCACTTATCAAAATCATCCATTTATTTAAAACTTTAAAGGTGTCAGTGTATTTCTATAAACTTTAGGGAGTTTTAATATATACCATTTTCCTTTTATTCTCCTTCCCTCAAAACTTAAAAAGCGTTTTCTAGGGCTCTCTGTCTCTCTTCTTCTACACTACACATAACCGAATTAAACCGCTGTCGTTTCGACCCTCCTTCTTCCCAATTCGCCAATGAAGCTCACTGTAAAGACTCTCAAGGGCAGCCATTTCGAGATTAAGGTTCAGCCTTCCGATACGGTACGTCGTCGTTTTCACTATCGTTTATGTTAATTATGCGAATAGAATTTAGAATTTATTTGTTATTAGTGTTTTATGTCGTTTACTGATGAATAGCTTGTCGTTTTTGGTATGTCGAACCAAAGGTATGGCTGTCAAGAAGAACATAAATGTACAAGGAAAACAATTACCCTTGTGGCAACAGTTGTTAATTCACAATGGTAAGTGTTGAAAGTGAGACAACTTTAGCTGATAATAAAGTCTCTGAAGATGGTTTTTCTGTTGTATGCTTAGCAAGGTAATTTTTTTTTAGGTTATTTATTATTTTTATATATTCTTGTGTGAACTTTCAAGAGTTATAATACATTTGTATTGTTGAAAAAATATTTTTTTTATTTTTATTATTATTTTTTATATTGGACTATATGTTGATGGTGCCGGTTTCAAAATAGGAGATTGTTGTTGATGCTATGAGGGTGATGGGTAATGTGTAAATTGTCATAAAAAGTTAAATTTATAAGTGTACACAGGGTTTGAGTGGTGGCATACATGGTTATAGTACTTTTGCACTGTTAAAAAATGAATTTTATTAAAGCGTACACTAGTGGCCCTAGGTTAGAAATGGGAGAGTATGTAATTGTATAAAGGTAATAGTACATTTGTATGTTTAAAAAAGAAGGAATTTTGTAATAAAAAAAAGGTTAAGTTTATATATGTGTGCACTGGGTTTGAAATTGTAGAATACTTTGAGACTTTACAAGTTTATGTGAATGCTTGGAAAAGAAGTTATATTAGATAGGTTTGGGATCATTGGCTACTGTCAGATCCTAAGAGGATATTAATACGTGTACATTGTTTGAAAGGAGTAATTTTATATTGTAATGTTACATTTATTGATTTTGGCTTATGTTGTGGCAAACCATTGGTTTAGATGCATTCTAGTTATTTTATTCAATATTATGTTCATTGGTGATCAAATTGGTTTTTGTATTGTATATCGCAGTCATTCGAGGATAGAAAGTTTGTTATAATTTCACTGGTTTTTATTTGGCTAACAAGTGATGGTGTCTTTATTACATTATTTATTATTTCTTGAAAACTGGAAAAACTTATTAATTAGAAAAAAGGATTTACTAAACAGTGAACAAGTTGTCCACAATAAATCTATACATGTAGGTATATGGATGCTTGTTCCTATTTTCACACCTGTATTGGAAATCAAAATAGGTGTACTTGTAATTGTGTGGTTAGAAAGAGAAGTACTGTAGGAATACAACAATGTATTGAGCCTGAATATGCCAGCCCCTAGGGAATTTTTCAACTTTAGGCGATGGGACAAAACTACTTTTAAAGAGAATCTTCTTCCATCTTGAGGAAATATGTGATTATTCAGTATGTACCATTTATAGCTGTCATATCAATTCTACTTAGTTATTGAAAGTTCTGAAGGATAAAGCCAGACATTAAAAAGTCTTAAATTTAGAAAATACCACTGAGACTAGATACCCTTAATCAATTATCGCAACCTTCCATGTGTAAGGATAACGAAACAGACACATGGAATCTAGATGACTCAAAAACATAATAGAAACTCAAAACTTGGCATATGATTGCATTAATTGTAAAATTGTACAAATCCTTATGCATTAATTGTATAAAACATTATGCTTTCAAGAACAAAAATAATATGACTATTTTACTAATGTTCATAGCTTTTACAAACTTTACATTATTAATTGTTTGTATTAATTTGTTCTAGCAAATATTTTTTAAGTATTATTCAAAAGAACTGCCTGAAAAAAAATAGAAAACCCTGTCATTTTAATGTTGCTTGGCAAACAATTACAAAGAAAGGAAAATAAAGTAGAAGCATTGATTTATAGAGATGATTTTTAACATAGTGATTAGTACTTTTCCACCTATTTTGGATTGGTGTCTTACATTTACTATAAAGGGTAGTTCTACAATTAATATGCAGGACCTAGAAATTGCTTAATCAATTAAATCTCATAGAAATATGCCCTAGTGAAACAGAAAAAAGCCGCAATGTCCCATTTTGGGTTAGTTTCTAGAAAACTCTGAAGCTATGACATATCTGGAAGTGAAAAACTTTTATGAATCATTGACATATGAATTTTCGCAGTATATATAATACAATTGAATTTTGCTTCTAAATTGTTAGTCTATATAGGTCCTGTTGTAAATATATCTTACTTATAGGGTCTAGACTGCTCTGATGTAGCCTTGTATGTTTAATTCCTTTTCATATTGCATCTATACTGCCATTATCTCAATGTGTTTGCTTTTTTTACAGAGTAAAACTCGGGCTAGCTGGGGCTTCATCTGCTCAGGTATTATTGCTGCTCTTCTTACTGTTTGTTGGACATCGTCTCTTTCTTCTTTTTCATGTATATATGAATACTACTTCCATTTTATAATGACAGCCTGCTTCCACCACCTCCACAACACTGCACCGAGCTCCAATTCTACACCTGCACCAGAAACCTCTGCACAAGCACCGTAGGTTTTAGTCTTTTCAAAAAAATTTTTTTTTTTCTTTTTTTTTGAATTTGCTGGATTTATCGTGCTTATCTTGTAATATATTATGTTTCAGGGCTCCAAAGACCACCACATCTGCTTCGATGCGACAACAGCTAGTATGGGCTCTATCTGTTCATTAGATTATCTTCATATGTTAAATATGGTTATATATGCTGGAATTCAGAGTTAATGCATAGATGATGAAGTTTTGAACATGAACATTCTTTTTCATGGTTATGAGGAATTTAACATAAGCACTGGCACTGAACTCGTTTGTAGCTTCAGCATATTGAGCTCAAGCATGAGATTTTAATTCTACCATCCATGATTTGACTTGGTTATCCTTTTAACTTTTGAATGCTAGATCCCTTTCTTTTCAATTTGTTGCTGGTGGAAGATAGGACAGTAGTGGGTGTTTCCTTATCGGGATAATAAAAGTGCACTTATATTATTTTTTATTTGTATGTCATACTATACAAATAATTAGGATTTTTCTCCCATTATCTGTTAGCTTTTTCATATCATTTTCCGTTGTTTCCTCTGGTCTCAACTTAACAATGTATCTGCACAAATCAAGCACTTTTTTTATTTTCTCTCGTCATTTTCAAGTAAAAACTGTTCGGAATTTCTCATTTTCTTCCAACAAATCCAAGCATGATAGTGATAAGACATGTCAGACCATTGACAACTTAAACAATAATCCATTTAAATGCTCTACTCATCTCTATCCCAGGTTTTTGTTTCTATCAATATTATATTTATTGTTTAGTTGGACAAGATGTCTATACTTATGGAATCTAAATGTTTGATGAATGTGCTTTTGTTGGATGCACTGATACGTTATATCTAAATCTGTTGGTCTATCAGTCATTTTATTTTCCTTTGGTTTCTATACCACATTTTGCAAATAGAGAAGTCATGATGATATCTATATAAATTAAAAGGTTGTGGTTGTTCTATATGAGAAATAATTTCATGAATACATCACTTATACTTAGAAGAAATGGGACTGTGGATATTCTGGGCTCATTTGTGCAAGATATATATGTTTGAATAGAAAGACATTTTTGTTTGAGAAAGCAGTTGCTTAGAATTTTACTATTTGATAATTCTTTTAGTCCTTTTACTGGTATAAAGTATTTTTTTTTTATTTCAGTTTAGTGATTAATTATAAAATGTAGACTGTGGGAGAAACAGCTGTATGATTGATTGACTATGTTGAAAAAATTTAAGGAAATGTACAAATAGTATTTTGATGAATTATTTGCTCCGTATTCTTTTTTCTTTTCTGTAAGAATGTTTTAAATAAATAATATTCAATCAGTCCCCATGTGTTTGTTTTCAATAATACTATACTTACAAAAAAATCTTATAAAAATTTCTATACAAAGAGATGTGACAAAAAATGAATGGAAGAGTGAAACAAAAAGTCAAAACTCATTATATTCACTCTTCCATTTATTTTTTGTCACATCACTTTGTATGGAGGTCTTTGTTAGATTTCTTTGTAAGTGTAGCATTACTCGTTTTATGATGTTTAGGATATATTAATTATGATGCTAATTTTTTTTGCATTTGTGCTGCAGTGCGAATACTGATACCTATGGTCAAGCTGCTTCAACGTTAGTTGCTGGAAATGATCTTGAGCAGACAATTCAAGAAATAATGGATATGGGTGGTGGAACCTGGGACAAAGAAACTGTTACTCGTGCTCTTCAAGCAGCTTATAATAACCCAGAGCGAGCAGTGGATTACTTGTACTCTGTATGTATAACCTCCATAAATTCTCATCTGTAAAATTTTAATGGTTTTATATGTTTTGTTAATTTGTAAATTTTAATTACTGATATTGATCTACCTTCAGGGCATTCCTGAAACGGCCGAAGTTGCTGTGCCGGTGGCTCGCTTTCCGGCAAGTCAGGCAAGTGAAACTGGTGCAGCAGAAGTTCCACCGGTGTCTGGAGCACCTAATTCCTCTCCGTTGAATATGTTTCCCCAGGTAAACTTTTAGATTGTAGATGAATTCTAATTGTTTGTTTACTCTAATTTGGAGGTATGAAATGGTTTGTGTGGCACGGGCATGTGTGGCCCAAGCCAAACACCACCCATTTGCTATAAAACATGAGAAGACCTATGTATTGAAGCAGCATGCCACAATTCCACATGAAGTGTGAACTGCTGTGTGGTTGCACAGGCCCACAAGTCTATGGAGTCTTCTCATCTTCTCATCGGGCACAAGTGCAAATAACATTAGATATTAAAAGAAAAGAAAAGAAAAGTGAAATCTTGTCTCTTTTGTATGTATTTTTTAAAACGATATTGCGACATCATTTCTTCATTTCAATTTTTATTTATTTTTTTTGGTTTTCAATCCTTTCAATTTCAGTAATTGGCTTCCTGTTATTGAAGATTAAGAAATTTTTAATTTTTTTTTTTTTTTTTTTTTTTTTCAATCTAGTCACATTTCAGTCACAATTGAAAATTATTTTTGTTGTTTAGCAGTACTCATGTTAACCTCGTAGGAACACATATATTAAATGATTGTGTCAACATAACTTGAAGGTATCAACGAAATAAAAAATGAAAAGAATGTATTATGGTGCATTAAATACAATTGTCTTACTTTGAAAATGAAAAATAAAGGAGATTTGTGCTTTAGCTTGGGATTCATGTCATGCCATTTGTGCAAGCCTAGTATTTTGGTTCATGCCTGGGCTGGCCTTATTTGATGGGTCCATTTTTTTTTTTTTTGACATTTCTTCTCTATGAACATTGTAATTCAAATTAGCTGGAATCTCTTTCAGGAGACACTTTCAGGTGCTGCTGCTGGTGGACTTGGATCCTTGGACTTCCTTAGAAATAATCAACAGGTGTGGTTCCTTATTTATTAGTAACAGCTGTGTCGTCACTATTTGTTTTATTTATTGGATTATATTGAAGCATTGCATCAAAGTGACAGAATGTGTTGAATCCAATTTCCTTTCGATCATTGTCCTAGAGTTGACATGTGTGGGCTTACATTCCTTTTAATATGATTTTGTTGGTGATGTGTAGTAGGATTAGCAGTGTTGAAAGTAATGTAATGGGTCATGACCATCATAAGAAAATGAACTATGACATAATTTATTCAACAATACATCCATTTTCTTTTAATGTATATTTGATAATCATGTTAATGCATACATCTTTTAGATAGTAATTGATTGATATACTTGGAAAGTTTGGGTTGTGGTTGGATTTAATATTTGGTGCTTATGTTGAAGAATTACATGATCAGATCCTGATGTGCTTAATTGCTCGTTAAAACTTTTTCCTGCCACTGACTAATTGTTTTCTGTAACTTTATTGCATTACAGTTTCAAGCTTTGCGTTCAATGGTGCAGTCAAATCCACAGATTTTACAGGTATACAATTTTTTTATTCTCTTCTCCTTTTGCTTTGTATCAGTTAATTTTAGTTATTCTTCATTACCTTGGTCGTGGAGTATAGACTGCTGCTTCTGTTACAGCCTATGCTTCAGGAGCTTGGAAAGCAAAACCCCCAGCTTTTAAGACTAATTCAAGAACACCAAGCGGAGTTCCTTCAGTTAATAAATGAACCTATTGATGGTTCTGAAGGGTGAGTACCTTATTGGACATATGTGTAGTATGTAATATTGATCGAGAATCTATAATCAAGTTCTAGTAGTTATTTTAGAAAATAATATATTTGAGGAATTTAAATATGTCTCACTTGTTTTAGTTATGTTTTAATATTCTTGAAGTAATTTTTTTTTTTTTTAATAACTACTAAAACTTTATTATAGTTTCTCCATCATATGTTATAAGAAAAGCAATAGTAAGACTTTCTTGTATAGCAGTTATGATTCCCAAAATTGTTACATAATAACCCGTCTTGATATAATGCACCTTTAATTTAGATTCTTGTGGGATTTGTCAAAAAGAAGCTATGCTAGAAATTTATTGATGCGTGTTAGATACTAGACAATTTTTAGAGTTAAATGCCTAAAATGTCACTGTGTTTTATTGGTGCTATGAAATATAATAGATACAGGAAGTCTTAGAAGATCTACAAATCCTGTGTACTTCGCAATTGTGTTGATACTGGAGTAATACTACACTCATAATCATGCATGCAAACTTTTCTATTCAAATTGACTTTGCTTTGCTGTTTGTTTGCTGTGTTATCTATTTAAATTTGGTTGAATTTATTTTTTAATTTCACTGATTCATTTTAATAGAAGATCAGCTTTTATCGTTAGTAAATATAGTGTTATTTTTTTAATCACTATGCACTTAACGGGGTGAGTTTTTGAATTGAAAGTTAAGTCAAGTATAATCTCAGGAAGTTAGTTTTTTGAAACAGTTTCAAAAAACTCTTTTCACCTCAGTGCTACAAACCTTGTGTTAGAGATACCGCCTCCCATGTTTAAATGCTTTAAGCATTTCATTTGCTTTTATACGTGAAGTTGAAAATTCTAGGTCATCTGAATTTTCGTTGGTTTTTTCAGGGATATATTTGATCAGCCTGAGCAAGACATGCCACATGCAATCAATGTCACCCCCGCCGAACAGGAGGCTATCCAACGAGTATGTCGTCTTTTTTGTGATATATAGACAATTTCTTATACTATTCAAGTTTCCAGCTTGTTTTATATATAATATAACGAGTTAATTTCTCCTACTTGTAGCTGGAAGCAATGGGGTTTGATAGAGCCCTTGTCATCGAGGCATTTTTGGCATGTGATCGTAACGAAGAATTGGCGGCCAACTACCTACTGGAAAATGCTGGAGATTTTGAGGATTGAATTCATAGTTTTGGTTTTTCAGATGAATCGCCTTTCTATCAGAATCTTTACTTGGGTAGGTTGCAGATTGATTAAATTATTGACTCTCATGATGAAACATTGAAATTAATTTATAGTTTTGGGTTTTAGATGAATATTTGACAGCTTCTTACTCGGTTAATGTTTGGAGTGATTAATTTATGAACTGTGATGATGAATCATGGAAAATCAATTTTGAGAGTTGTTAGTTTCAACTGTTATTTACTCCCTCCGTCGCGCCACTCCTAATTATTTATTGTCACAAAACCCTTTTATTTGAACATCAGGCTTCTGTTTTAATTGAACATTTATTGAGTTGACCTTTTGTTTTCTTCAAGTTATAAAATCATTTTACCGTTTACATAGCCACCAAGTTGTCAATCACAGTAACCACCACTGAGTGGTCCACCAAGTTGTCAATTACAATAATCACCACTGAGTAATCTAATGGTAAAAAAGCATAGGAGGATGTAAGTTTACGTAGTCTTTCGAGTTCAAGTCTTTATGACTTTTAATAGGGATAGTTATCAGAGCTAGTATTCGATCAATAACTTCATAATCTCAAGAAAAATAGTCGAGTTGTATGTAAAGTTTGAATATTCCGATAATAAAATAAGAAAAAGGTTGTCACAAACTCCATCAAAGAGTGGTCATCACTTGCACTAATCATGTTAAAAGCATTGTTTTAAAACCTGAACTAGAGGGCTACCTGCTTTACTTCTTGGGTCAATTGGTCCAACCGATTAGATCGGCCGGTTGGACTAGTGATGTTAGCACAGCCAACAAGAATATCTCTTTTTTGAAAATTTTAGATTTTCAATAAGAATACCAACTTAATTACTGTCCAACCTAAACTCAATAACAATCCCAACATGATTTAACTACAATCTTAAGTTTCCAAACATCACCTATTACAAATTAAATGACAAAATACGATGCAAGTGTTTTTTACATACAAATTCGGCGAACAAATTATCCATCAAAGCAATAACAAATTATCCATCAAAGCAATAGATTCATCAAATAAAGACAGTGGAAATATTTTTACAAAAGTGAGGGGCATCTTCTTCGTCGATTTTGAGCAAGAGAAGTTTTGTCATCATCGATTCCAACGAAGGGGGGAGGCGTCGTCGTCGAGCAAGGGAGAAGGGAGGTGCATCGTCGTCAAAATCCTATGAGTGAGATGCTGCCTTCGTCGAGCAAAGGAGAAGGGAAGTGTGTCGCTGTCGAAATCCAGCGAGAGAGGTGCTGCTGTCGTCGAGCGACGCAATCCAGCGAGGGAGGTGCTGCTGTCGTAGATCAAGGGAGAAGGGAAGTGCGAGGGTCCAAGGGAGAGTGGAGTTGAGAGATTGAATTGAGACTGAGTGTAGTTACTTTGAGAAGGGAGTTGCGATTTTGGAGAGTTGAGAGATTGAAGAGAGAGGAGTGGAGTGGAGTCACGTGAAAAAAATCAGATTTACGATTTTTTTATTTTAAATATTGACCCGGTTTACCAAGCGGTCCGGTTTGACCAGGCGGGTCGCACTGTTCATCCGGTTTAATAACGGGTTTAAACGGTTTTTAATTAATAGGGGTTTTATATTAGTTCGGACTAGACACACAACCGGGTCCCGATCGAACCGGTTAGATCGACCGGTCTGGTCCAGCTTTTAAAACAGAGGTTAAAAGTCTAGTTGCCACAGTTGCAAGAGATGATGAAAAATAATAGTGCATCCTTTTATGAAATTTTGAATATTATAATTTGGTTTTTTTCATTTTTAAAAATTATTGAAAATGATTAAAAAAATAAAAATTTGCTCAATATGTTACATCTAGGGGGCGTTTGGATCATATATTTTTTTTTAATCTTAGTAATAAGATTATCGGAAAGAAAGATTACATTGTAGATTACCGGGTTAAAATTTGCTCAATATGTTACATCTATGGGGGCGTTTGGATCATATAATTTTTTTAATCTTAGTAATAAGATTACCGGAAAGAAAGATTACATTGTAGATTATCGGGTTTAAATTATTATTGTGTTTGGTTTAATTGGGATGTATTAATAATTAATGTGTTTGGTTGATAGTAATAGCAGATGTCCTGAAATACCCTTTTACTAGAATGCCCTTGGGATGATTACTTGTATTACTAATTAATCTGTTTGGTTGGCTGTAAGAGCATATGTCTTGATTGCATTTTACTAAATGTCCTTTAGATGATTACGAGATTAAATAATTAAGGGATTACTTGTATTACTAATTAATCTGTTTGGTTGGCTGTAAGAGCATATGTCTTGATTGAATTTTACTAAAATGCCTTTTAGATGATTATTGGGTATAAATAATTAATATGTTTGGTTAATAAAAAAAATGATCAATTAACAAAATTCTTTTTCTTATATTTTAGCCAAATATTATATTGTTAAGTCATTTATCGATAAATTTACACAGACTAATGAAACTCTAAAAAAAAGCTGTTGTATTTTCTGTTGAGTATATATCCAACACCCCACCCTGTTATTGCAACTAATATACTTCCCATCTCCCAATTTAAAACTCTAATTTATGTACTGCCACAAATCATAGTTCGTACATGTTGATTTCTACTTTAGTCTAATTGAAGCCTTTTTTTTTTTCAAGGCAAAAGAAAAATTGTATTTTTTGGGTTTACACCATGGCTGGAATTCAGATGCAAGTTTCCAAATTTGAGGAAATTTGTTAACTTTTTCCACTTATCCTGGATCGAAATTACGTGTGAAAAATATGAGAATTATTGGTACATTTGTAATATCACATATTTTGAAGTACTTGTGCATTTACATTATGTTGAATCCAAGCAATGTACCAATAAATTAACTACAAGCAGAATAACGATGCTTTTTAAATCTGTGAACCCCTTATCAATTAAATGATTGCAGTACTTAGAAAATAAGGTTACCCCTCGTTGATTGAAAAATCTTTTGTGGTAGTTTTCACAAACTTGGATATATAATACAGTACGAAATATTCGCAATCCACGTCATTTCATTGTTGAGGGACCTAGTGAGTGCATTTATCAGTAACAACAAATACATGAAATATTGAACATATCAATCACTATTTACCATTAACCAACACAATATAATGTTTTATCACCCTAGGCACTAGCAAAGGCAGTTTATCAACCAATGCTGGATGTTTGGGCATTGTTCCTGATTCATAAATATCTCTCACAAACCTGTATAATTAAAATTGGACAATTTGAAACCCATTCCAGTACCGCATCTTCAACAATACAATTTCATCATGTGCTCAAATGTGCTTACAAATAATTGTAAAATAATCAAAGTTTACCATCGAATCAGAGGTTGCAGCCTCATTTCGTATTCCTATCCAAGTGAATCAAGCAGCACCATGCATCGAGTTTTAATTTCCAAGTTCACATCTCCACCAAAGTTGCACAAAATCAGTAAACTCCAATGACCCCTGTCAGCATAATTTATGCATATTATCAATGTTAAGTCTAAAGCAAACCGATATCAACCCATATCCGTGTTTGGTAAGTATAAAACAAATGCCTACGGACACAAAATCTTCACTCACCGAAGGACTATCAGAATAAACCCATATTTTCTTGAGAATACGTCCAATTCGTCAATCCACTTCAGCATGTTCCCTTTGTAGACCTCTTCTATGGACATAAAAAACCACATGCAGTCCAAGGTGATGAAATTGTGCAAGTTGTCTCCTTTAAAACTCCTCAACAACTTCCTGTAGATCAGAAATATGCAGTCAATCATATGAGCTAAACATATTATGTAAACACGACTTGAAGCATATGAATTGTAAAACAGTTTTGTACCCCATGTGGAGGTCAAACATGCTTCTGCTCAACAACCCCCCTCCCTTTCTGTTTGCTAATCGCCTACTTGACCTTTGTTGATTTGTGGCACCTACATATGTTCATCATTCATTTACATTAACAAACAATTCTAAACATCTTTCATAACTGAATGCATTAGTCGATCTACGAGTTGCAAGTTTGGTACCTTTGCATTTGCTGCCCTTTAAGTCTGAAGGATTTTCCTGACATTCTTCATGTACTGAATGACTGGTCCTGCCACATTTGCACATCAATCAATTATGAGCTACGTTAATAAGCATTATTCACAACCATACAACAAATTAACTTCATAACTATCCAATCATAATACCTTTCATATTGTTATCTGTACAAACTGTGTGACTCTCTTGACATTGTTCATGAACTTTTGCACTTTTGGTTGTCACTATTGGGCAACATGGTGGTCCTCCTATCATTCCTGCACACCAACCCACAAAACAAAGCACATCAAAAAGGCAAAGAAAATAGAAATTAGAGAGCTGACACTTTATAAATGCTAGTATACCTTTATCATACTTTCCTGGTGAACTAAATGTTAGTTTCCATAAGTAAATCAAAATGCCACATTCACCATACTAAGGCAACACAAACATTAAATGCAAACATCATTTTATACATCACTACCAAAGTTAAGAGTTTTTTACATTCCATATTAGTGATCCCTACCTTCCCGCACTAACTGCGAACATAGGGCATTATCGTTTAATTACTAGGCAAACATGGTTTTGACAAAAACATAACAAAAGACATCATCCTATATGCAGTTAAAATATAGGCAAAATACATATAGGATGATGTCTTTATATGCAGTTAAAATATAGGCAAAATACAAATACGGGAAGACAATCATTGTGTCAGCATACTAATAACCTCGTACACAAAAAAAAAAAACCCATTACAAAACTTCACTAGAAATCAAACGTTAGGCGGTACTCATTACTTGCTCTAAGTTGCATCTTCACAAAATCTCTCTGCATGTGCATTGGTAACCCAAACAAGATATCTATCTTGTGAGGTTCCTTCCAAATCTCTATGGTGGCTGTCAATATCTCAGTCACTGTGAACCCATCCAACTAAGAAATGACCAAATACACCTACCCTTTACGGTCTTTCTCTTGGGTCTTCTTCTTGAAATAGTCAACAATACCCTTCAGCTCAGCTCAGTTCCCAACCAAGGTAATCTTAACCTTGCCCAATGTGGCTTGCCAGTCTATTGTTTTTCTAGCATCTTTTTTCCTCCTCTCACTGCTAATCGCAACTCTACTTTGACTGGTAGTGGCAACCTGAAAAGTAGAATCAACCACATCATCCTTCTGTAGGGCACTGGTTTGCCCATCAAAATCGAGATCGATGTCTATCTGTTTATCAGTGTTGTCAGTAGTCTCATTATCCAAATCTTCAATAGCATCAGCAGCTGTCTCTGCACCAGCTCTGTTGGCCCTGTCTTTGTCGTAGATGGCGACAAAAGAATCATAGGCACCTATGGTTTATATCGCAATGCTCTTGCAAAAGGATGACTCTACAAAAAAGTTAATCATCATAAGACATATAACATTTGTATGAGTACATATAAATATAAAGTTCAGAAAATCAATGTACACAAATAAACCAACACAAGCATACTTACCCGGACCCAGTCATCGAAGACATCCTTGGTACATGTAATACATTTTTCCTTATCATTCCAGCCGAAGCCATTACCTTTCTCAAGCATGTCATTGATTGCATTATATTGCCTCCTCAACATCTTGACCCTCAAGTCAATATGCTTTCAAACCACAATGAGGAAGTTTTTCCCGCATCATTTTTTCGTTCTCATCTTGGTAACCGCATTTGAACCCCCGCTCAATTCTCCATAGTGGCTACTCAGCTCCAGCAGACACTCCACCAACACAACGTCCTCCTTTTTTGTCCAGTGCCGCTTACTTCCCTTAGCCTTTGCCTTTCCCTTTCTACCCTTTTCGGTAGGCACAGTGTCATCATGCATGCTAATGCTCTTGTTGGACTCATTGGGTTGTATTGCTGACCTCTCCATATTGCTAAAACAATAAAAAGGCAAATTAGTGACATTGGAAAAAAAAAAAAAATCAAGTTACAACTTTGTATATACATAGTGTTCGAGTTACTGATATACGTGATATTCATAATTTTAAGTAAATCAACAAGAATAATACATGAACAGGATCAATTAACATTCAACCATCCACATTACGACAAATGTAAGTTAAAGTACAAGTCCACAAACAAAGCATTTTTTTTTTTTTTTTGGTTCATTCATACATGGAAAATCATAAAAGACAGAAATTTAAAAAGTCACAACACTACACATATACTAAACATAAGCATAATCATGCATTTCGCGCAGCCATCCAAGTATAGAACATTTCAGCCACCAAATTGTCTCTAAATGCAGTCCACGTGGCATGGGCTCAATGTGCATGATCAATTCTCCACCGTCACCCTCTTGCCCTTCATCGTTGACCTCTTCCTGCAGCTCCGCTTCAACCGAGTCAATGGGCAACTCAGACCTTATGAAATTATGCAAAAGACAGCATGCAATAATAATTATACATTGAGTTTTGACGGTGTAGTAAGATGTGTCCTTCAATATTCCCTATTGAGCTTTTAGGATGCCGAAACATCGCTCAATACAATTTCTTGCTTGAGAGTGTTTCATGTTGAAAAATTATTGTGTTGATGCTAGTTAGCGACCTTGCTGCCATTCACTCAAATGATATCTTTGTCCTCGATAAGGGGCCAAAAACTCTTCCCCGTTAGTGTATCCAACATCACATAAATAGTATTGCCCAAAAATAAACAATTTCAAGTCAATAACAATTAATAAGTGTACTACTGTGGCAGACCCTAACATTAAAAATACAATTTATTTTGTTATATTACCTTGGGGGACCTTTAATCCATTTCTCCTAGTAATGACATTCCTAAGAACTCTATCATCTACAACGGAACCTTCCCACCCAAGGAGGACATATATAAACTGCATGTCAGGTGTGCATACATCAAGGACATTTCTTGCGATTTCATTTTTCCTTGACCGATACCTAGGTATATCATCAGCAGGCACATAAACCTTTATGTATGTTCCATCTAAGGCTCCCAAATAGTTCTAATAGAGAACAAGAAAAATATTTTAGAGAAAACACTAAGTTTGATTTTAATAAGCTACTGAACTACATATGCATCCTAAACCGAGTGATTAGACTGTACCTTAAACCATTTCCACCTGTCATTGGCTGAGTTCTTGGGAATGGGCTCTAGTTTTTTAAACAATAAGGTATGCAACCTTAACATGACATTTAAGTCTAAGTGAAAATTGTGGCTTACCATCTCAGTGGATCTGCGCATTTGACATTTCATAACTCTGATCTTTTGGTTATGGGCAAGGACGTGAAGAAAAGCCCCTACTAATTCTTCTACGGATGAATGACGGGTTGATTTTAAGTTGCCATGTATAGTAAATAAATTACATAATTTGTCAAATAGAGCCCTATTCATCCTACAGCTCTCAAAACATAACTCATCACTTTGGAAAAGCATGGTGTGTAAATTCAACGACCTAACCTTAAACCTAGATGCAGACTCATTGGCATAAGATACACCAGCCCTGCGTCTACCCTTTATATTAAATACATTAGCCAACCCAAGAAGGACGAGCATGGTGTACATGGTTTCCAATATGTCTAAATGGAAGACTAAAAGGGCAACCAAGTGCATTTTCTGCCTGACTATTAAACAAGACATAGTTGTTTCACATAATGCATGTATCAAAGTATAATAAAGTCAATCAAGCATGTACAAGTCGTTAAACCAATAACAAACAATCGTATATGAAAGAAATCAAACTGAATTTCGATGAAAACAACATAATCATCAGAATTTAATAATCTCACCACCAAACAAAAATTCACCTCAAACACTCATACAATTCTCAACATCCCACACATCAAAATTTCTCATCCATCACACAAACCAACATAAACATCACAAAAAATTCACATCAATCCCTTAAAATTGTCTTCTTTAGCAATTCAATTGGTATAATCTTATTGTGCTTTCTTAAGCTTATTGTACTACAAGTTTCGTTTTAGGACTAAATTAATTATTTGTTGTTAACTACTGTGTTGTGGACAATAAATATTTCAATATAATTCTCATGGTCAATAGTATGTACATTTTCAGGTTTATCTTGATCACAAGAATATAATCAGATTTGATTTTATCCAGTTTCTTGACTGTGCATGCTTTGCCTATTTTGATTAATTCTTAGGTTGTCCAATAAAAATGTTCCAATAACGATTGTAGAAATTGTGAGTAAGAAAAGACGATAAACCCACTCCAAAATAGTTTTTATTATTTGTACTCCATCATTTCTCTTAGCATTCAACTGGAGTGTCACTTGATTTGAAGGTTGATTATTTCTGTTAATGGTTATTTCTGTTTATCAAATTTTCTTATTTTGGTTTGTTTGCAGGTTTTGGAGGCGAGAAAGACTGCCGTACAGATGCATTCTCTTACCCAATTGCTTGTTTTTCTAATTTTACAGTTCTTTGATGAGGAAGGTTATAAAGAAAGTGCTCCCATGTATGTTAAACTTTCATCTCTAACCCATCCACTCATGTATGCATGTTTTACACCTTCAAATTCTTATGCTTATTTTGTAACTTAATCATGACCATCTGGTGTGCAGGCTCACGTGTGAAAGTGGATATTACTTTGACTTAAAGTTATTTGAGGACTTGGTACTTGATGGGAATTGGGAAGAGGTTGAGAGGTATCTTTGTAGTTTCACAAAGGTTCATGACAATATGTACTCAACCAAAATCTATTTCCAAATCAGGACGTTAACACCCAAAACCCTAAACTTAATTAATAACAATAATAATTTATTCAAAATTTAAAACATGGCCACAAGCACATGGCGAATACCCATAAATCACATGCCAAATATCTATAAATTTATACCAACTAAAAACATCATTTCCAATAATAAACAATAACAACTTATTCAACCTTGGAAACATAACCACAATCACATACTAAATACCCATAAATTTATACCAACTAACACCATCATCTCACCATACTAAACCAACCCCAACCATGCAGCCAAAAATTTACCTAGATGCCACCTAAAACAGTCCAAATAAAAGCAATATCACCCAAAACACAAGCAATCGAGACATGCCAAACTCTAACCACAATGTTATTAAAATAATTACCGAATGCACACAAAATTGTAACAATAAATCATTTTAAGCATTTCAATTACCTTGACAAGTCAATTGACCATATATACATAGTATTTCAGCCACCATTACATGCACAGATCGACCAAAAATGCAACCATAAACACATAAAATTCCAGCCACCATTGCAACCATAATAGTAACCTAAAATGCAGTTCATACACACAATTTCAGCCCTAAGACACATAAAAAAGAACATGCTCAGCCAAACATAAAATAGAGAAAACAAAGCAACCCTAACTACAACGTAACAAATCACGACATTAAACTAGCAACCTACTACCATTTCAAACTATTTTCATGTCATTTCAACATTAAATCAGTTATTCCACGGCAGTTTTACCCTCTCTAAAGCGAAACAAAGCAACCCTCTCAATTTAATAATCTTCCTACAGCATAAGGAGGTGAGGAACTTACCGAAAACCGCGATTGGAGTGTTGTCGGGAGCAAACAGATGGTGACAAAGACCCGAGGTTGCTGCGACAGAGATAGTGGATCAACGGTAGAGGCAAAATGGAGAAGTTAGGGTTTAAAATTGCAATCCAAACAAATAACTCAACATACAATGGAAAGAGGGCAAAGGATAAGCCGGAAATGGCGATTGGACTAACGAACTGGTGAACGAGATTAACAAGAAGAAGACTCCAGCAACGGCGAAAGAGGTTTAGCGCACAAGGATATCGTTACTCTTTAAATCTGTGTTTTGTGAAAATAAAATAAAAAATTTATATCCAAATACACATTTTACGATTTAAGAGGGAGAAAAAATGAAAAAACAATAAAAGAAAATAGTTTATATAAACATTAGGTATCTCTTTATTTATCTGCTTTCTGCTTTGGCCAAGGTAGACAATAAAGCAGACACCATTAACCATGTAGAGGGTCATAAACTTCTGAGAAGAATTCAAACAACAAATAACAGAAACAAAGCACATACACCATTCAGGAATTTAGCATGTTCACAAGCAGGATTTAGTTACTACATCATAAGCAGTATTTACACAGAATCCACTGGTGTCAGGGACTCGAAAAGCTGCATCACACATATATAGTACTTCGACGATATTTGTATGCAGAGTTTATTTTTGGACTTAGAACTCCCTGTCCGGAAACAAGATCGGAGCAACCAGAGACCATATGTAAAGAGCTGCAGTTGCCCACCCAGTTGCGACCCTAACCCACACAGATGGCCAACCAACATCGACCAACTTCCCGCTCTCCCCTACTGACGTAGACCACCCAGTCAGAAGCATTGCCGAATACATACTTGCAAGAGAGAAAATGATGTGGAAGAAGGCATATGAATATGACACAGGCTTAGCCTTTTCCTTTTCTTCTGACTCCTCACTCTTGCTGTCCATTGGAAGCAAAGGCTTTCCTGCACCGTCAAAGGAAAACCAGAATTTTATATTCAAATAAGAAATATTTGCTCATTTTGTTTTCAAAAGTTGGGTTCGGAAATGCTTATGTTGCTTCCAAGTTGATATTTGTTTGAATAATTAAAGCTACAAATTAATTATTGAAGACTAAGGTTGATGTCTTTTCTTATTCCTCATTCATAATAAATTAAAGTTATTTTTATAAATAAGAAAACATGAAAAGCGTGTTCGATGTGATTGAAACTAAAATATGGAAAAAAGTTTTCTAGATTAGTTCTTCTTCTGAGAATCTCATCTGAAAGAAATGAACATCGTAGACACAACTCTTAATATTAGTTCCAGGTAAGATAAAACAAATGCATAGGTGCTTTAGACACATTTCAGATAGCATATGCACATTGTAAAAACTGCTAATAAGTATTTACACAATTCTTCAACACTAACCTGCACGGGGTGAACTTGGTGGAGAAAGCAAAGTTGTAGAAGATCCAGCTCGCACTGCAGAATATACTACTGATAGAACAGTGGTAACCAGGCCAAGGGTAAGGGAGCCCGTGGAAATAGCTTTAGAATGCCTGTGGAGACCATTGCATTCATAGTCCCTTGGTTCACTTGAAAGTCCACTGTAGCATAGGTACATGCAATACAAAGATATAACTGAAGCAGGCAAAATACTGCCACCTACCTGTTGCATCAAAATGTTAACCACGATAGAAGTCAAGGGCTTTTATTTTTAACAAAGAAATACCTGATACACTATGTAGCTGTACATGTAAAAAAAGAACAAAATCATGCAAGTACTTAACATTTAATCATAGTAAAAAGAATATGCTAGTTATAAGAAATTTATGAGTTGCCTTATTGTTGAGGATCGTGATGAATCAAAGGTTTTACACTTGATATGTGAATGGGAGTTTGTTTCAATACCAAACCTCCTTTGTTTCTGTCATCAGAACGTCTTAGCACCCTTATTCTACTGCAACAGCATATTAAAAAAGCATGATTGACATGGCCTACGATGTAAACAGATAATTCCTTTCACTCATCCTATGTCTGAAATATGCTCTAATCATTTGTGCCTTGGAAACTCATAAGCAAAGCACAAAAATGCTACTCATTAAAAAAAAAAAAAAAAAAAAAAAAAAAAAAAGTAGTAGATTTTTCGGTTCTTCCAAGGCTAGTTGTGAAAGATGCTAACATGATAAGATGGACTAAGACGCATAATATGATTTTCACCATTAAAGGACCTTCTTCCAGAAAACATAACTGAGAACTTCTGTCAACCTATCATCCCCTATCACCACTGCCATGTTGGTATGATATTTTACTACTAGTGATATACAAGATCATACAAGTACAGAAGCAAGTACATAAAAATGGACATGATAAATGCAAGCTACACTTACAGCAGGGTGCAGGGCAACCACAGCGAATAGGAACACAAAAATCAAGGTCATGACGATAAAGAAGGTGTTGAGCCCACAATCATGACCGGATGGTGTGAACCAATGGAAAAGAAGTCCCGAGAAGCCAAAGGTCAACACATAACAAACAAGGGAAACGACTAGTAGAGCAACATACCTATATAAACAAAGAAATGCAATAACCAGGGAAAAGAAGAAAAGAAAAAATCAGAAAACTGGTGAAAGAACGTAAAAAGAAAGCATAGCTTGTCAAAAAATACTAAGAACCAACACCAGAATATTAGAGGAAATGCTACACTAACCAGAACTGCTCATCATATCCAACCCATGTGTCATTCCATTTGTGCACAAAATCCAACAGAAGAACAACTTGAACAAGAAGAAACAATCCTGAACCAAACTTTGATATTGATTCTGTCAACAAAAGATTTAATTAATGGTTTAAATATGATAAATAAAACATATATATATTATAACACCTTGTCAAAGTATTTATTGAAACCAATTACATTGTATATTACCAAATGAAACTCTGGTTCAGAACAGCGCTTACCATAGAAGCTGACAATCTCATTTGGGAGGAAAAACATAAAAATCACGAGAAGGCACCAGCAGATGACTTTCATCATCCATCCACCATGGTGCAAACCATCGCGAGGATCTCTTTGAGTTTTCACACCAATCATCAAAATCGACAAAATAGTGAAAAAGAGAAAATTTCCCAAGCTAACTCGCAGCACGGCATCTGTTTCAAACCACTCCCTGTCAGGCGTCTGATGAAAATGATTAATCCCTGCACCAATAACCAAAATATGATTAGTTTCATCATTAAACTAAACAAAACCAATCTTGATGACATCCAAACTCATTTAACTTATTGAGCTGAGTCTGAGTTTAAATCAATTGTAAGTAAGCATCAAAAACTGAGAAGTGGAACATCCAAAGATGCTTGAAACAAATCCTGTCAGCATGACCAAGTAAACCAAAAAATCAGAACATACAGTGACATGGGAATACAAACTTCTTCACCCATCAATAGACACCAGACAATACATTTTCATGTGATACATGGAAAATTGGCTCATATGTTTAAAGCATACAAATTGCTAAAGCTAAGCATTATTGTTAGGCACTTACCTAGCTTATGCTTTATTGTTTCGTGATTTTCCATTATGGTTTCAAGGCTTGTGAAACTAAGAACTCTCATGTTCCGATCCTGGATATCCTCCATTCTCTTAGCCAAAATTAAATCATTGAGCTCAATGGCCCAAGTTAGACTCACATGACAAGTCCGTGACTAAGCCCAATCTTACATGAGAGAGGATATGTTAATAGTATAAATTTTAGTGTAAGTTTCATCTACCTCATCATACACGGACCTATTTTCGGAAAAAAATCAAAGACAACACATGCTAGGAAGGTTTACAAGAGGCTTATAAAATTTTCCAAAAATTTTAGGGAGGTTTCTCAAGAGCTTTGAAACTTGAATTTTAACCAAAACTAATATTTTTTGGCTTACTATATGCTTTATCATTTGGGATTGATGTCCCTTCAAAACAAAGACTAACACAGAACTTGCATATCAAAGAGGTGGGTAAATTCATAATTGATACAACCCAGGCCCTAGCTAAACATATTCAAAAAGATAGATAATATACAACGACAATGAATGCCAAAATACAATTGAAAAGGTTGCTTACAAGGGATCTTCTCCATGAGAGGAGCAGCAACCTCACGAAGAATCCATGAAACAATTAAAGAGAGAGCAAAGAGTCCACAATACGCAATCCTAGCTGACTTCCTGCTGATCCCAGACACCACAGTGCGACATGCATCACAAGCGCATGCAGCACAGCACGAGGCAAGGCAAGAGGCTGCCCACATCTTTTTCTTCTATCAAAATTGAACCCAACCCTTTTACAAAACCTGATAAATACATGTCAACAAAAAAAAAAAAAAAAAGAAAAAAGATTAGAATCTGTTCACTATCATCCTTATTATGAACTGGGCAGTATCAATTCCAACAAATTCTCCATAGATAATCAAAACCCATATCGTATTATAAATAATAATTCTATCAATCAAACCAAATTGAACCAAACCCTAAACATAATCTTCCAAATATATCAAAGAAACAACCAAAAAGATCAGATTTTATTCATTATCATCCTGATTATGAACTGGGTATTAACAATTTCAACAAATTATGTACAAATAATCAAAACCCAACAATAATATCAACAATTCTGACAATCAACCCAGAAATTAGAATCAACCAAACAACTTACCAAATCAAATCCAAAAAAGAATAAATAAAGAGTCTACCCCATATAATTATAAAGAATCGAAAATCGATAAAAGAATTGCGAAATTAAAAATCAAAGAGAGGTTGTATTTGGATTTTACCTGAGAAATATAATTGAATTGACGAAAGAGAAGAAGAAAAGAGAATAAAGACAATGATCACTAATGTTACGCGAAGAATATAGGAGTCGTTGAGTCCGGGTCAAGACTTTTATCCTCTGCGGTTTGGTTTACAAAAGTTTCTGTACTTCGCGGAATCTTTGCCCTTTGTTACTTTATGATTTTTGTTAGGGCGAACGACAAAGTTTACCCAACTTACAATCTAG
>NW_022195585.1:0-3139 GCF_008641045.1 Pistacia vera | reverse complement strand
GATATACACTGAAAAAGAGAATACGGAATATACTTTTTGAAGTTCTTAAAAGCAGCAGTGTCATCCAGCTCGCCCCTCATATCCAAGGGATAAGGCTTTCCATCAACTAAAGTGAAAGGATTCATCTCTAGGAAGGTGAAGTCAACATCTGGCAAATAGAAATTGAGAAGTTAACGACAAAAACTCACAGCTAACAGAATCATCTAGTATACCATGCATCTGTTGAAGGTCTTTAATATACCTTGAAATAGAGTGAAAACCACTTTAATGAACTCCTCAATTTCTCCTCTGATCTGGATAGGCAAACATAATTTATGTCCATTATTTCAAATAAAATTGTATGATTGCATTGTATAAATGACACATTATATATTATTTTGATGATGAATAAGGTATCATAAGCAGCTTTTATTTATTTGTTATTTTCTGTTGGAGGGGAAAACCAGCAGTGGATAGAAAGATAAAGCAGTGTTGAAGTGAAACCTAATGCCAGAATATGGTGAACAAGCAATGTGTGACCAAGGAGCAGAAATAAACAGCCAAATCATTGATTTCAGAGAAATTACCTCCAATGGAAGGGTTGCCACAAGTGGAGCACATGATTCTGAGGCAAGAGGAATCCCCGTTGGGACATATATTGTCTTAACCTGGAAGGATAAGACCCTTACTAGGTTATGGTTCTGTAAGGCAAGCCAACATGAGAGAGTAAAAAGATTGATTAAATAACATTTAGAAGTACCTTATCCCAGTTCTCTTCAATTTCAATTCCTCCACATTCTGAAAAGCTTATGCTGCACCCAAGTCGCTCTGAGACAATATTAAGGTAAAACTCTTCATTGTGAGGGATGAAGGGTTCAATGATGAATGTTGTTATGGGTCCTTTACATCCTCCCATCTCCACCTGAAAACCAAGAATAACAAACGTGAGATGAACAATTAAATTATCAAACTCGACGAATGCCACGTATAACAAATAAGAAGTCATAGCTGAAAAGGAAAAAAACATTACAGTGAATGACTCAGGAAAAATAATACCTGTTTGCCCAAGCGCTCTTTCACAAAGGTTGCAACTTGAGAAATATCCAGATTTAAGGCAACCAAACCACTCTTCCCACGTTTGCCAAACAACATGTCGGGTTTCACAACTAGTTTACATGCTGATAGCCAGGGTTCTCTCTCTACTAACTCAGCGAAATCAGTTGACTCCGTTACCTATCACATAAACGCATCGTTTTCAAATTTTATTTATAACCTAAAGACATAATTCAAAGCATCAAGCCAAGATTTCAGTAATTCCTTCACTTATTCAATTAAATTACATAAACCCTAAACATTTGGAACACACAAGCAAGTTTCAATATCCTACTGAAGCTGTACCATCAGAAACCGGCTTCAATCTTCATACACAAATTCGTATAAGCCTATACACAGGGCTAAAATATTGAAACAAACTAACAACTACTTTAGACTAACAATCTAACTGCAAAAGCAACTAAGATCAGATTTCAAAAATCAAACCGGAACAGAACATAGAAAAGACTCGCAAATTCAACAGAATATGAAACAGGTTGATTTAAATAAAACAAATAAATTCAACAAATCAGAGGTCAAAAGCATAATCCATTAACTAAAGACGCATAGGAAGAAAAATAAAAACTAAAATGATGGAAGGAACACTCACTTGTGCAGACTTAATAGGCAATTCGCGACCAGAGAGCCTCTTAAAGTGCTCCTTCAACAATCTCTTGGAATCATACTCTCTGATCTTCTTGCGTGCCATTTCTCCTCGATCTGTTTCTCACCTAAACCACAAATTTGAACACTAATTTTCAGATCTACATTCCAGCTTTCGAATACGACAGATCTGAACTCTGCATTTCGAATTTAAAACTATACCTTGAAAAACAAACGATGGCTTGTGGTAGGTAGCTAGTTAGCAAACAGAAGCCAAATCTTGGTCTGAGTTTGGTTAATGGTGCGGTATTTATAGAGGGAATGGGTTGATTAAAAAATAGTTTGTAGTTTATACTGTTCCGCGGGAAAGTATTAGACGCAGACTGATGAACACGTGGGGCACCTAACATTTTTTTCTTTAGGAGATGATTGGATGTAACGCCCAGGTGGATCACCGTTGATTGCAAGATTCCCATTTTTGAATGCAGTTACCTTATTTTGACGAACAGATACAGAAAGAGGCATCATATGATATGGTTACTATATAATTTTCATGGTTTAATGAGATATAATTGAAAACTAATTATCACTTTTTTAATTGAAAAGTATGAGACCACGTGCAATTTTTTAAAAAATAAAATATTACGCATACAAAACGCATATATAATTTATTATTTATTATTAAAATTTTACAATGCTATGTGGCAGTCTCGTATATGTAAATTGACCTGAGATTTGGATGTGGTTGGTAGTTATGAGTTATGACTGATGACTCTATAAAAAAAACAAATAAATGTAGGTCCAAGATTCTGGTAAAAATCTTTTCATCTTAATAGTGGTGGTTATGAAAATACGATGTGATTCAAGAACGATAATAATTTATTTATTTAAGAGATTTTGAGTTTGAATCGTTCTTCAGAAGTTAATAGGAATAATTAGTAGAGCTTTTATTTGATAAGTAATTTTAGGATCCTGAAAGATTAGTTGATGTATACATAAGCTAACCTGAATATCCGACTATAAAAAAAAAAGAAAAAAAATTGCATATTAGATGAAAGCTTCTAGAACAATGTAAAATAGCTGAAATTGAAACAAAATGCGTCTTGTGATATACAGTAATGAATATTAGTTGGTCGGTTCCCAAGCGGACAGTTATGGATATTGACATCAATTAAATGATGCAACGAAAACGTGGCTTAAAATTTAAATGTGAAGTTTCAACTTCATTTGTTTTTCATGGGTTACTTTAATTGAAAAAGGCCCACTTTTATTATGGATTTTACATTGGTTGGTACCAGGTGGGTAGGCAGTAGAATCCATTTATTTATTTCTCTTTAAAACTTACACATAACATAAAAAGAAGATGGCAAATTCAAATTGTTGAAGGTAAGATGGTTTTTCTTTGGTTTTGTACCAAAAACGTAGGGATATTTTGAAGGAGGATCTTATCAAAGTTTTTAAGGGT
>NW_022195584.1:0-4080 GCF_008641045.1 Pistacia vera | reverse complement strand
TTAGATGAGTTATGATTGATTTCAGTTGAATGACTGAGACTCTTACTAAAGTTGAGAAGAAAAAACAGCACAGTGGGTGCTTTAAATGTGTACTTTGCAAATATAGTTGTGAGAGATCTTTTTTTTTTTTTTTTTCTTTTTTTTTTTTTAAATTCTGTTTTCCATTCTTTTATCACATTCCCATGTACTGTTTCAGCATTGTTTCACTAACATCCCAACAAGTAATTTGGCTTTGACCTTTATAGACCAGGCTTTGTGTTTACTGCATTATGTGTTGATTACTAGTAATCTGAAAGATCTTTTCAATTGTTATGATTGCTTGTTTATTTGTAATAAGTAATACACTGGACCACAGGTATTTCGGAAGTTTAAATTAAGCAATTGCTAATGAATTTTGCATTTGATTTCTTCTTTCAAAAATTGTGATGCAAAGAAGGGGGAAACCCTGTCTCATGAACTCCTGATATTTCATATAAATCAGCTGGGGAAACATTGATTATAGTTTTTGTTTTCCCTATAATATTGGTTACAAATTGTCATCTAAAATTTTTAAGGAAAGGCTGTTGTTGCAAATAATTTGTGATTTTTTGCTAGTAATTTTTCGTTTTTATTCCTTCTTTCTGGTTTTGTTGATATCATCCTTTTTGGATATTCATTTTCATGAATTTGCAAACTTTAATTTTTCTGTATGATGACGGTTATCAGGGCAGCTGCTTACACACAGATCCACAAATACACTGAAGCAATCAGAGACTGTCTCAAGTCCATTGAAATTGACCCTAATTATAGTAAGGCATACAGTCGCTTGGGTTTAGCATATTATGCACAAGGGAACTACAGTGATGCTATTGAAAAAGGATTTAAGAAAGGTTTGTGTGGAAATTAACATGAATGTATTATTGCCAGTGAACTGAAACCTGCATTTAATCTCTCAATCTTTTTGCTCCATTTATGCATACATAGGCTATTTTAACAGTATCCTTTGCTGGATGCAATAAGGTGGGCATTGTCTATGACAAATTATTTTAGTATACAAGCTTATCTCTAATATTTGAGATTTTACCTTGTAGCCTTGCTATTGGATCCAAATAATGAATCTGTCAAAGAGAATATTCAGGTTGGTGCTGCTTTATTGTTACTGCTGTTGTTGTTGATATTATGTTTATCTATTGTCATTTTATGATTAAATTGTCATTTGGAACATAGGTGGCTACACAGAAATTGAGAGAAGAGATGCAACAGACAGGGCTGGATCAGGTAATACTAGTCACTAGCTTTTATATAAGAATGAGAATATTTGTTTCAAAAGGGGGGCATATTTTATAACAAAAAAACAAATGCAAATTATGAAAAATCATAATTTGAGGTCTAAAATACATATAGATGTTCTTCTTATAACTCTGTGGGGTCTGTCCCTAGGCCCCCGTCTTAGCTCTGCCACTGAAGAAGGTAATCTAATCATAATACTGATATACTTTCAACTTGGTTTTCACATTCGGAAAGGATACAGCCACCGAAGGTTATACACCGAATTTATGCACCGAATGACGTGACAAAATCCTGACTGTCGATTAATATTAAGTTGAAATTAATAAACGGTCAGGATTTTGCTACGTCATTCAGTGCACTACTTCGGTGACTGTAGCATTACCCGTTCACATTACTTCTTTATTTTTTTCCCAAAATGTTGCTTTCAATTGTTCATGATTTCTTCAACTTTAAAATATTTGTGCTTTTACGTTGTAGGAGGTTCAAACTTTTCATCTTTGTTCTTCTTTTAAATGAAGAATAAAATGTTGAGCCTTATTTCTTTCTTCAACCTAAATATTCAGCCTTATCCCAATATACGAATAATAATAAAACTTATTGTTTCTCTCCCCATACAGAATACCAGTTCTAGTCGTAATAATCAAGAACCGAACCAGTCAACAGGAGGGTTCAGAAGTCACGGAACATCATCTTCCTTTACAATGCCTTTTAATGCTAATGCTCTACCCGGTGATTTTGCAAGCATGCTTATGAACATGGCCACAAATATGCAGCAGGGGCAGCCTTCTCAGAACAGACAAGAAGAAGATAGTAATATCGGTGGAACTGATGAGCCTGGCATAAGACTTGGTGGGAACATCAATTTGAATTTTGGAGAAAATGTGCCTGAGGAGGTAACAGGGGCATTGAGATCAATGATGGAAATGTTTTCAGGAGCACCAGCCCCTGGAAATCCTCAAGATACTGATACCACAAATGGAAGAACACCAACAAACTAAAATAATTTACAACCTTGTACTTCCACCTGGCTAGCGAGGGTTTTGTTTCGAAAATTTTTCAATATTTGTGCGGTCACAGATGATCACCAACCTTAAACAAGAACAGAAATTGTAATATATTGGATCTTTTGCCCATGATTTTTTTTTCGGCTATGATAAATTATTTTGTGTTTTATGGGTGTTGATATAGTGTTTGGTTAAAGAGTATTTCAAGCATTGTTTTAAAACCCAGATTGGAGGGCACCTGTTTTGGTGCCTGAGTCATGAGTCAACTAGTTAGACAGATGATGTCAGCAACAATTTTATTTTTTAAAAATTACATATTAATCCCTTAAATTTTAATATATTACAAAAATTTCCTTAAAAAAGTTAATTAGTCCCTAAAATTTTTATTTACTTTAAAAATCTCCTCAAAAAATGACCAATTAATCCTTAAACGTTTGATATATCTTCAAAACACTCTTATAAAATTTTAAATTAACCCTTATAATTTTAAAATATTATAAAAACCCCCCTAAGACCTGAACCGAACCGGAGAAGCTATCGGGTCCGAGTCCCGGTCCGGTTTGGTTTTTAAAACAGAGATTTCAAGTGTGTGAACTAGCTTATTTGATCTATGATTTGAAACATTTTCGAATCTGGATAGTCGTGTTGTTTTAAAACTCGATCGTTGTGAGACTCGGCAAGGTGATTGGGTCACGGGTTGATTGGTCCAACCAGTTAGATCGATCGGTTGAATTGGTGACGTCAGTAATAAAAAATATTTTTAAAAATTTAATTAGTTTCTTAAATTTTAATACATTATAAAAATACCCTTACATCCCCAATTCAACCAAATTTTTTTTAATTTATTTCAATAATGCCCCTAAAAAATTAAAATGGTCTCTAAAATTTTGAAATATATAAAAACATCCCCAAAAATTATAAATTAGTCCTTACAACTTTGAAAAATATTGAAAACCTCTAAAACCTGAACCAGATCGGAAAGGCTGCCATACTTGGCATTTTCCTTTTCAAGAAGAGCACTTTGTCAAGTCGATATAACACTTTTTTGTTTTTTGTAACCGGGGTGTCTGGATCAATTTATACATACCTCAACTAATTTTCAAAATTCATTGAACACTCTATAAATTCAAAAAACCAAATAATTAACAATATTATAATGATAGACATACCTCTTTGTCCGTCGAGACAAGCTTCGCTATGACACTTTATTGTTGTCAAAAGGGCGTGGACATTTTCAAAGTAAATAACTTTTGCCTTAGCAATTTTGTCATTTATTACATTTTGCGCATTCTAATCTAATCATCATCTGTTAAATTTATAATAACTAATAACTTATTAAATATTTATCACAACTTTCATTCACTTCTTTCTATTTTGGTGTCAGCTACGTATTGAAAATTTGAAAAACCTTATCGTTCATCACGTGATATAGTTTCATATGATTATATTTACTTGATTCACATTATTTTTGTTAGATTATGTTTAATTAAAGAGTGTGATGTTGCACTTTCTGAATTTTTATTTCAATTCCTTTATTTTAAGAGATATTGTACCAAGTCAATGCTTGGAAAATGAGGTTGGCATAATATATATTTGCCTAATTTCATCGTATTATTTATTTTTCTTTAAACATTTTGTCTATTTTGACAAAAACTAATTTGGGTTTTCCGAGAATGAGTATGAGGTTTTTTACTATGGATAGCCCCTGTGAGGATTAATCGAAACTGGTCTCAACCCCTTAGTTATTAAAAATAAAGGAAATTAGGGTATGAGGATAATACATATATTTGCAGGAATTTAGCAAAAA
>NW_022195583.1:0-1173 GCF_008641045.1 Pistacia vera | reverse complement strand
AAATGTGTTAATCTCATTGAAGAAGGAAAAGATGTTAGGAAAGAGACAAGACACACAGACGTCCATTTTGCTGGAAAATAGGATAATCAGGAAATATGGGACGTCTGCAGAATGTTTGTGATCCTAAACAGAAGTTATTTCGGGACTTTTTAATAATATAAACATATATTTTTTTTTAGATGAAAAATCACTAGGAGAGGTGGACAGTAATTGGCAGGCTAACAAGGTTAAGTTGGTGGAGGGTTTTGGAGAGTAGATATTGGAGAAGTGATGGGTGGTGAAATGGGTGATTTCTAATGCTAAGATTGATAAAAAAAGGCTTGAGAAGTCACAGCCCAAAAGGTATCGATGGCCGGCGATTGGTAGAGTAAACGGATAAGGGTTTTGGTGAGAGGGCTGAGGGAAGGAAGATGGTGGTGTCGAGGAAGGCCAACAATGTCGGGTACATGCTAAAAATGCTGGAAATGGATGTCGTGTGGTGGAGTTGGGTTGCGAGATTCATCAAAAATTAGTCAAATCAAGGGCTATCAAGGTTGGAAAATGATAAAATGATGATTTTGATCGATTTTGGTGAGAAAATCGATCAGACCCAAAATTAACCAAAATCAACTCCAAACCACTAGTGGCAGAAGAGGGCTGGAGATGATTTATGTGAATGTCAAATTTTGGGATTGAATTGAGGGTGCGTAATTTGAGATATGTAAATTGTTATTTTAGTCTTCTATTGTTAAAAGAGATTCAATGTGTTAATTTAGGGGTATAAACTATAATATATAAAACTAGAGGTAGAAACTTGCTATTTTGTTAAACTTTGGGTGAGAATATATATAAAAAGTTTATAATAAATTTGGACTTTTTTTGGCTTTTTTTAGGGGCCTTGGCTTAGATAAAAAATTATAAACCATTTATATTTCTGTAAGATATTAAAAAAAAATTATAAAAAATTTGGGCCCATTTTTTTTTGGGCCTAGGCAGGTGGCTCACCCGCCGACCCCTTAAGCCGGCGCTGTATGGGATTGCCTGGCCATAAAATCTTCATTATTATTTTAACCATTGTCCAAAACTTTGCAGTAATTTCTTCTCCAACTTTACCGTATAAATTCACCGACGAAGAGAACAGGAAGAAAAGATAAACGCTAAACAGAGATAAAAATTCTTGCTTGAAGTTGTTAA
>NW_022195582.1:0-1244 GCF_008641045.1 Pistacia vera | reverse complement strand
TTGAATGTTATTCTGTGCATATCTTCATGATTGATGCATTTAATTACTAGGAGGCCTACTAGTGTATTATTTGTTGCAATCTACTACTAAGTTTGATATCAAATCCGTAATTGTTTGATCCCTCTAACTTATGAAGCAATTAGGGTTAATAATTTGCTGCGTCAGGAATTAGTAATCTTAAGAAGAACATTGAACTAAATTAAATATAACCGCTTGTGTTTGTGTTGTTTAGCTTCATCGATTTCTCTAATTCTTAAGGATGCCACTAGATTAAATCTTGAGCGCTTGTCTAGGGTTGTTTAATGGTAAGATTAGTTAAGATCGCTTGTTTCCTAATTAATGACAATTAAGGAGAGATAGGAAAATAGTTCCAACGGTGAATATTCAAACTAAGAATTGATTTACTTTTGCATCAATGATCAATTGTAAGATTCTGATGGTGGATGTTGACGGAGACCAAGCTTCGTTATATTAATTGATTTTGAATTGAATTGTTTTTGTTTTTGGCTAAGATTGTTTTCTGTTTTACTCGAAACCCCCCAGCCTTATTCACATCATCGAAAATTCGGCTAGACACTCTTAGCGGGATCGACCCTTGCTTACCCTATTTACAGTTTAGTAGTTAGGTTAGGAAGGTTTTTAATCTTGGTTGCCTACTACAGCACACCATGGATATTCATACTTCATCACATTTACTGATGATTTCAGGAGATATGGTTATGTCTACCTCATGAGACATAAATCTGAAGCCTTTGATACATTCAAGGAATTCAGGAATGATGTACAGAATATCTTGGGCAAAAGTATTAAAGCTCTTCGGTCAGATGGAGGAGGTGAATACTTAAGCTCAAGGTTTTCAGAGTACCTAAAGGAATATGGGATACTATCATAACTCACCCCTCCTTATACACCCCAACACAATAGAGTGTCTTTGTAAAACCGCCCTCCAGTCAGGTATCCTCTGAATATCCCTCAATGCGAATCCCGAGGATACATGTCTGGAGAACGAGTTGTATTTAGAAAAAATCTGTGTAAGGATAATAATACTAATATCCAAAACATGCATATAAAATGTCACGCAGGATCCAAACTTATAATTTACAAACTTTAAGAAATTATACAATCAAAACATATTTATAGGGTGGAAGCTTCCAAAGGTATTTCACAAATATTTATCATTTACATTATTTACATCAAGATAAAAACATCGAGATGACAATAAATCATCTCCCCTCACGTGTAGT
>NW_022195581.1:0-1579 GCF_008641045.1 Pistacia vera | reverse complement strand
TTTTCCCTCATCGTTTGATTAATGTCTCAAAAAAATTCAACTTTTGCTTATTTCTTGTCATTTGAAAGTTGAAGATTCATAAATCTTGTTGATTTTCTAGAGTCGAAATGAGTGGAGAATAAGTGTTTGGTTGGAATTAGGATTTTTCCTGATCTAAGTTCTGAGTTTTTACGGATCTCATGACACTTGTATATTAATGATAATGTATGGTTATGATTTTTTCTTTTTCTTTTTTTAATATATTTTTGTATCAACCTTCAACCATCGATCATGAATTTGTATTGTGCTCTGCTCGGATAAAAAATCAGATCAAGCGATGGTCCTGGTCTGTTTGTCTCTAAGAAAATAGAGAGAGTTGGGGAGAATTCTATTAAGACAGATAATAAATACATAGTGTCTTCTTATACAAGTTCATTGGAGTTCAGGATGAATAAAACTGAAATACTCCTAGTATAAGTTTCATCGGACATGAGGATGCGAAAATCACAAACAACTATGCATAGTGCCAGGCAAAAGCATGTTTTATTAGAGAGTAAACGACAAATTTCCACCCAAGGTTTTGCCAAATCCTGGTTGGTACCCTTGGTTTTATAAATTTCAAATTCCAACCCCTAAATGGACGCCGTTTTATTTTTTTAACCTTTAAAGGCTAAAATTGTCGTTTTATTTCCTTCACCATGGTGCCCTCTCTCCCTCTTTGTTCCTCTCGTTTTCTCCCTCTCTCTCCCTCTTATCTTTCCTCTCTTTGGTCGATGGCAGGTAGTGGAGTTATGGCTGCATTGTCAACACCTCTACCACCATTGGCTAGAGATCCCCTCCACCAACAACCCCAGTCGCCAAACTCGCCACCCAGCTACACCGTTTCTTGAGGAAGAGAAAAGGCCAATGAGAAAATTGCTTCCGACCCTATTTTCCCACTCACCGGCACTTCCTCTTCCATCCCCTTATCGCCTTAAACCCCCAATAGCTGCCAATTGCGATAGCACTCACCTGCGCGACTTTGCGGCTTTAAACAGAGGTGCCAGCCCCACCTACCAACACCACCATCTTGCCCACCTTTCATCCCCTCCTTGCCATCCATCCCTTCACCGTTGCACCCTCCATTTGCCCAAAAAGGGCTTAGGCTTGGCTGGGAAGCTGGTTGAGGAATTTCCTTAAACAACTGGTGGGCGTGACCTTGAATGGAGATTTTGGGTTGGTGGAAGATAACTGATGGCCAACGAATGCACAACAACCACAACAGAGCAACAAAGAGGAGGATAGGGTGAAAAAAAGTTGTCGCACGACGGTGGGAATGGAACTTGGGCAGCAAACGATGAGTGACGACAGCCAAAGAGAGGGCAGGTTTTGTAGAGGCGATGAAGGGGTTTCGATTGGTGGCTTCAAAGTGCATTTTCAATGAGTAAATCAGACTGAATCTGGCCGTAAAGTTTGGAGAAAACGCGAAGGCCAAGGAGGCCGTTTTCCGGCGATCGAAGGGTGCAATGGTGAAGGGGTTTGGTGGGTTTTGGTGTTGGGGTTACAAGGAAGAGATTAGAGGTGATTTTGGGTGAAAAATCAGCCGAAACAAGGCTAAAAA
>NW_022195580.1:0-4795 GCF_008641045.1 Pistacia vera | reverse complement strand
AAAGAGAGTAAACCAGAGTTAAATTTTTGAACAATTTTCCCGAAATTAAATCATACACGTCCTAATTTCAAATCCCACATCACACAAACCAAAAATTGAACATACAATTTTAAATTCTCTACATTCTTTACCTTTCATTATTTTGTTGAAGCTTACATTGACTCGTCTATCCATGTTCTATTTTTTTTTTTTTTTTTTTTTAAGATAAACAAATGTTGAAACTTGGCAGTTGGCATCCCGAGTTCTATGGACATTCGTTTTGATCCTTAGGCTGGGATCAGCACAGCAACTCAGCAAAATTAAACGAAATATAGTTACACTAGATTTGGGGCAATTTCGATTAGATGAGGCCCAATAATAAGAGACGAATGAGGTTGAGCTTTATGCGTTTATACGGCCCTGCAATTACCCAAATCTACCTAAACATGAAGCATTCAATCAGAAACTGATTATTTCAGTATCTTAATACCAATATTTACAACTCACGAGGAGCACTGGGGTCTGGAGATTCAAGAAAAAAAGTACTAAAAATGTAAAAACTCCTGCTCAAAAACTCCACTACGCCACGATACTGCCAGTCTGCCAAGTGCCAAATAGTGAACATGAGGCGTTATTTTTAAACCACCTTTCACTCCCTATAAAACAGCTGGACCGAAGGTTCCCCCAGGTGGCAGAATATCCGGTGGCATAGTCGGTGGCGGATCAATATTCGGCGGAGTAAAAGGCGGTGGGATGATATCCGGAGGTGGGTCAGGTGGAAGTTTATCCGGTGGTGGTGGTCGGGGCGTGCCTGGCGGAGGTAAAGGATTATCAGGAGGCGTATGTGGTGAAGGTGAGGGCGGAACGGGGTAATCTGGGCCAGGGATAGTAGTGATTTCTGGTGGAATAGGATCTATCTCTGTATCTGGAATCCTGGGAATTTCAGATGGAAAAGGACTCGGTTGATAGTCCGGATCTTTAGAAGGGAATTCTGCTGGGGTTTTTCCCAGAAACTCTGGTGTAGCGGAGGCGGCAACATTGGCAACCGAAAGACGCAGTTTGTTTCTTGCGTTTCCGAGACGTCTAGTGGTGATCCCGTACTTATGCGGCATTGCGGCAGAAGAAAGTGCGAGAATTAATGGAGTTTTAGGTGTGGATGGACACAACGGGATCGCTTTTCTCATGAGGTTTGATGAGATTGCAGAGACAGTAGTGTTGGACATTTTTCTCTTCGGGAACGATGAGCAAATCAACCTAGAAATAAACCACGTACTTGAATGATTATATCGTGGAAGGATGACACGTAGGACCAGGTGTCACTGAGATGACAAGTGTACGCCTAGCATGCAGAATACCCACTGTTTCTGTTTTGTTTCTTGTTTAAAACTCGGTCAAACAAAAGAAAAACTTCATATACTTATGCTACATACTAAATGGAAGTATGGAACTACATAAAATGTTATGCGGTAAGTCGCAGGTTAAAACTTCTTCCAATTTTGTTCTCTATGTATTTCAATTTCACTAACATATATATATTCCAGATTCGTTTTCTGATGTATATGGGCAAAATTAGGAGCTTGATCGAAGTCGAAAGTTCTCTCCAAATATAGGTTTATACGGCCCTGTCGGGTTAACCGATTTAACAGAGACTCGGAGCCTTCGTAGGGTCGGATATCCAATTTCACAATTCACCTAAACCCTAGATTTGCAATTTGCAAGACCTAGAGCCTTCATAGGGCCGAGAATCCAATTTCACAATTCATCTAAACCCTAGATTTACAATTTGCAATCTGCCAGTAGAAGGTGGCCAGGATTTTGGGGGTTTTCAAAAGGAAGTGTGGTGAGTTGAAAGATGGCGATGGAGGTGATTTTTGGTGAGTGAAACAGCCGAGAAATGCAAAAGTGTCACGAGAGTGAAAAAGAGTAGGGGTGAGCACGAGTAGTGGGTAGAACCGAAACCGGAACCAACATTATACGGGTAAGTTTCAGTTCCATTTATTGGAACCGACACTGTACGGTTCTGGTTCCTACAAGTTCCGAAATCAGAACCTGGGAAAAGAACCTGAAGCGGGTACCTGGATTGGAACCTGCTTGTGTTTTGGTTTTAATTGAGAAATTTTATGTGAATTGTGATGAACTGATTGAATTTAAGTGTTGCCCAGAGATTAGAGGATTTATGAGTCATATTTGACACAAATGAATGAGTAATCAAAAGTTGGAAACTACTAAATGTAGGTTTCCTTAATTTGTTAGGGGTGTATTTGTAAACTTTTGAGGTATTTTGTCATTTTTTTAAGTAATATGGGGGTAATTGATTTCTTACAGGGTACGCAGGTAAAGATTCAGAACCTACATTTCGGGTTCTAGTTCCTTGAATTTAAGAACCGAAACCGACAAGTTCTGGTTCCAATTCCTTTTTTTGGGAATCTGCACTGTGCGGTTCCCTTGCAAAATGTAGGATACTCGAAACTGCTCACCCCTAAACAGGAGAGGGTAGATGGGTTTTAGTCAGGAGGCTGAGGGGAATATTTTCGTGCTGATGGGAAGGGTTTTCGACGCCGGCGGTGGTTTGATTTTAGCCAAATCTTGGGCAAATTTACTAGAGAATCACTCAAATGATGATTGGGATTGCATTTGGTGTCACTGCCACCAACCAATTAATCGTCAATTGCATTTGGAGTGTGTTTGTTGGATTTCAAACCTGTAGGGACTTAAGTGTAAGTTTCATGGGTGTATTTACTGAATTTTAAACTTTTAGACTCGTTGATGTAATCAGTTTGACCCGTCAGTCAAACCGATTAAACTGGTCAATGACCCGCCGATCAAACCAATTAAACCGGTCAACATGACAACTTTGTTGGGTTTCACCTCAGATTGGTTATTAAAACACTAGGTTTATAGTTGCGATTACAAATTATTATACATGTGAAAACTCAATTTACTCGAAACTATTTAAAATGAAAATCAATTAGCTACAATATTTCGCCAAACATTATCACAGGACTCAAAACTTAAACATTGCAGGTAAATGATCACTTCTATAGAAAAACAAAATTATATTCTATAAATAACGAGATTATTTTATTTTATTTTTTTTAACAAGTTTTACAACTGAAAAAATTTGGTATTCTTCATTGACGATCAATTAAAAACCTCCATTGTTTTCTAGCTTCAATGAAAGGTTACCAAGATTTACTATATAAACTAATTTATTTTAAGCATCGCCATAGGTAATATAGGAGAAAAATAAACATTCTTATAGAAACTGCACGATACAAGATTTCTAGAAAAAGATATGAACAAAATGTGGAGACTAAATATAAGGAGGCACAGGTGGACGTGGTTGCGGCGGCACCTGTGGGGATGGCACTTTATCTGCTGGAGAGGGAGGCGGCGCCTCATCTGGAGGTTTGGGTGGTGGCATGGATTTTGGGGCGGTTTCACTGGAACGTCAGGAAACGGTGGTGTAGGCAAGGTGGACCTGGAAACACCAGGCCTAGGTTTGGGTCCGGTCCAAGCGGCGAAGCATCACGTGTAGTTGCGGTGGTCAATTCTGGTGGTGTAAGATCTCCCCCAGCTTGAGCACCAGCAGTCTTGGGGATGTCTAGCCACCAAGGTTTTGGCGTCGAATCGGTCTGTGTTTGATTAATTGATTGTGAGGTTGGAACTGAAATGAGAAATTTCGCGTAGTTGTAAAGGTGATGTTGTCAGGATTTCATAATGATTGTAGGGTGTATTATTTAAAAGATTTTAAATTTGGATCATTATTAATAAAAATAATTATTAAAATTTTTATTTAATTAATAATTCAAAAATTTTTAAAAATTAATTGAAATGTACCAGAATATCTTTCATCATTCAAAAAAAAGAAAAAAAAAAAGGTAGTAAATATAATACAGTTGTATCTTAAAGAAAAGAAACAATGTGGAATCGTGGAAATAAATGTTTATGATTATGTGATAAGGGACTTTTATAAAGTAATTCATAAAAAATTCTGGCTTTACAGAAACTAAAAATACTTTTATGTTCAAAGTGCCTTCCATCGTGAAAATTGAAACATCATTTTCTATCTAAATTAACGCCTTTTATTTTTTTTTCTTGAGAGTCCAGACATCCCAAAAACTGGGACTCATATGGAAGATCATCTTATTTATATTATTTTAATGATAGAATTAATTGTTTAATTATGAATACTTTTTTTTTATTTAGTTGGTTGTCCACTCATCACCATGAATATATATAAAGAAAAAATAAGGAAAATTATGAGCAGGGCTTTACCCAGCAATTAAAAGATTTTCTTTAAAAAAAAAAATTGGGTTCTCCTAAGGTGACAGAGTTAGTACAGAATGACATGAAAGTGTCCTCGTGTCTTCAAAGAGATTCGTTTGGAAGCCAACTTGGAAAAAATAAGGTTTGAAAGAGAAGCAGAGGAGCTTTAGGAAACAGCACAAACACAGTCCAAAAGGAGGAAAAGTTGGACGCGCTCACTCTTTTTAAAAGAGCAGCGTGTCTTCACACGCCACACGAGACCAAAGACAAGACAACGACATGCTACCTCTGTACTGGACTTTCATGTGTCAAGCACCGTAGGGCCACCGCTCCCCGCCCACGCCCCTTCTCAGCAATTGACTACACCTCCACGTTTTTTACTATTTCAGAATTTTCTGGATTGGAATTTTTATTTTTATTTTTATTTTGGTACTATAAATTCATACAATTTCCATCACCGGTTTAATTACTTTCTATATTTCTCAAACTATGTAATAATTCTTAACTCATTTTTATTTAATATGGAATGACAAAATTTTCTCCACCC
>NW_022195579.1:0-56205 GCF_008641045.1 Pistacia vera | reverse complement strand
TGGTGTTAAAGTGTGGAGGTCTCATTACTTTGAGGCTAATCTTCATCAATCCAAAGCAAAGGAGTAGGTATAATCTCTTTTCCAAGCTTTGTTTTTAAAACCTTTTTCTTGAATCCATTTTTATGCTTTCTTCTCCATTTTCACCACTCTTCATGCATGCATGCTGTTCTTTCAACTGCCTTTGACTTTTGCCCGAAGCAAGTCGCGACGCTAGATTGCTCGTGACGACCGCAAACTTGCGGAAGTACGGTTTTTTCAACGCAGAAGCAACCTTAGAGCCCCCACCAAGTAAGGTTCGTTAACTTGGTCTTTCTCGATCATGTATGTAATGAACTATTTTTACTAACAATGTTCATGTGTAGCACCCATGCCTCCAAAGGTGCCCAGATCACCACGACGAAGGCAGTTTACTGGGGTTGCTCCCAATGGTCCCCCCGCTGAAGGGGTAACATCGGGAGCTCCGGTACGATCTACTGGGGCTCGTAAACCTTCAGTCGATGCTTTGGTCTGACCTACAGACTCTTCCCAGCCTTCAGCTGCTCGCCCGAGGCAGAAGACAACGGCCCAAGGGCCCAAGAAGGAGAGACTAATTTATACCAAAAAGTCAAAGTCTGAACTAGAGGACCTGGGCGTTCAGCCTAGAAGGTCGCAGCCCAGCATTCCCATTGCTCTGGAAGCACCTCGAGTAGGGCAAAACAAGGTTGCGGATCCTGGGAGGAGACGAAGTAAGGAACCAGCAGGCGACATGACTCCTGGCACGGACAAGGACACTCTGGTGCTGGAATCGATGGGACAACTCTCGGATCATCTTCAGCTGGTGGTTTTCACCTTGTTGGAGCGTGGACTCGTAGAAGCGTTCGAGGAGTTTGTGGGCTCCAACCACATGGACCTGATGTCCACATCCATCTAGCACTTAAACAAGGTAAAACGAGCTGTCCTCAGTGAGGACTTTACATTTGTTCTTTTCGATAGGAAACTGACTTGTTATTCTTTTTGTTCACAGGCTCTGCTCTCCATGCAATTGTTCCTACAAAAGGTCCGGCTAGGAGCTGGCGAGGGAGAGGCTGCACTGAGAGAAGAGAACGCGCGACTTAAGCGGGACTTAGAAGCTGCTGAGGCAGAGAAGGAGCTATCCACCGAATCGGCGAACTAGTACCTGAACGAAAGGAACGCTGCTCTTCGCATGATGGATTTTCAGAAAGCCGAGCTAGAGAAACATGGGAAGGAGATAAAGGAGCTCCAGAGGACTGTGGCCAGACCCTCCAAGGAGGTCGACGAGAAAGAGCAAGAGCTCAAAGCGACCTCTCAGCAGCCCTTACGAGCAGAGCGGGAGAGGGGCGAGCTGTGGGAGGCCTCAGAGAAGCAAAGGCAGGAGCTTCAGACTGAACTCCAAGCAAGTCAAAGGCTGACCGAAGAGATGCGGATCCAAGCGACGGAGCTCGAGTCGAAGGCTGTCGAATGGGCAATTGAGTCTATCTATGCCTTGCAGCTGAGGAATCCTGGATTGGATATCTCTGACCTCCCGGAGGAATATCGGGACTATCTTTTGTCCATGGCGTGGCTTGACGATGAAGATGCAGCGGAGGCCGCTTAAGGACCAAATCAGGGGGAGCCTTCGGGTCATGCCCCCGAGGAACCCACAGCTGGCCAGATGGATGGCGATTAGCCTGGGGATGATGAGGTCGCGCCTTTGGGAATTGGGGATGAAGGCCAATGATTGTTTTGTACTTTTGGAATCTTTCCCTGCTCGCTCATGTACTTCCCTTTTGATTAATGAAGAAATACATATCTTTTTCAATCTTTCATGAGTACTTACAATTTCTGTACCTATGTTATACATGAGATTGCATTGTTTATAATAACATTGAGACAAGTCTATGCGAACATAATTTATACACATGGAAAGATAATTACAAAAGAACAAAATTATACACTTGTTTACAAAGATTAAGAAAAAACTTTACAAGGGAAAATTAAGTTCGGAATTACTGGTAATATGGTCGAAGATGTTTAGCATTCCAAGCTCGTGGTACTTCGAAACCATTCAGTCTTTAGAGGTGATAAATCCCCGGTCTTATCACTTTGGCGATGCGGTATGGGCCTTCCTAGTTCAGATCCAAAACTCCCGCACTTGGTTCTCGAGTACAGAGAATAACTTCCTTTAGAACAAGGTCGCCGACCTGGAAGTCTCTTCTTCTGACCTTAGAGTCGAAGAACCTCTTCCCCTGTTGCTGATAGGTTGCTATTCTTGGCTGAGCCTTGCTGCGATGTTCTTCAACTAGATCTAGACTTGTGCGCATGAGCGCTTCATTATTGGCTTCGTTGGACAGGTCCCTCCGAAATGAACCGGTTCCTACCTCTACAGGGATCATTGCTTCGCAACCATATGCTAGCAAAAAGGGAGTTTATGAGGTAGAGGTTCTCAGAGTTGTCATGTATGCCCACAGGACTTCAGAGAGGTCGTCAGCCCAATTTCCCTTGGCTGCGCCAAGTTTGGCCTTCAAAGTGTGCTTGATGGTTTTGTTGACGGCTTCAACTTGACTATTTGCTTGCGGTCTTGCGACTGAGGCAATTTTTTTATGAATACCCAGCTCGTCGCATAACTGCTTAAATTTCTTGTTATCGAATTGTTTTCCGTTATCAGAGATAAGGGTATGAGAAATCCCATATCGACACACAATGTTCTTGAACACGAAGTCCTTGAGCTTTTTGGTGGTGATCGCGGCTAATGGCTCTGCTTCGACCCATTTGGTGAAGTAGTCTACCGCAACCATCTTATACTTAACTCCTCTTTTACCAACTGGCATGGGACCGATAAGATTGATTCCCCACATGGAGAATCGCCAGGGGCTGGTCATGGTTATCAGTTGGTGGGAAGGAGCTCGCGGTATGTTCGCGAACCGTTGGTACTTGTCACACCTCTTAACAAAGTTGTAAGCGTCCTCTTGGATCAGGGGCTAGTAATACCCTTGACGAACAACTTTGTTAGCGAGAGATCGTGCGGCCGTGTGATTGCCGCAGATCCCTTTAGGTATCTCCCTCATGATATAATCTGCTTCCTCATCATTACACATCGGAGGAGAGGGGTGCTGAACCCTCGCTTGTACAGCTGGTCTCCTATTAGAGTGTAACGAGCAGCTCTTGTTCATAGGGTCCTTGCCTCAACCTTGTTGTTGGGCAAAGTCTTGTCTCAGAGATACTAAATGATAGGAGTCATCCAGGAAACTGATTCTGCCATATTCACGACCTGTTTGGTGGAGCTAACACTGAGGGCCTCTATAAACCGAACAGGAATACTTTTTGGTGCATATAAGTCTAGCGACAAGACTGTTTTTGCTAAGGAATCTGCCACAGAATTGCTATCTCTAGGAATTTATGTGATTGTGAAGTGCTTGAACGGCTCGAGCGCGGCCTTAGCCTTCTTCAGATAGCAGATCATATTTTCCTCCTTGGCTTGGTATTCCCCCAAAATCTGGTTGACAACCAGCATGGAGTCGCTATGGATGTTGATCATGGTTGCGCCCATTTCTTTGGCTAATCGCAATCTAGCGAGTAGAGCTTCATACTCAGCCTCATTATTGGTCGCTTTGAACCCGAACCGGAGGATGCCATGAATACGAGTCCCCTCGGGACTTAAGAGAAGAAGACCTGCCCCGACCCTCTTTCTGTTTGATGATCCATTGACGTATAGGATCCAGGTCGAAAGATTCTGAATAGTTTCCTAGTTGACATCGCTGGCTTGTTGCTTGGGTTCTTTTGCCAGATGATATGAGAACTCTAAGATGAAATTGGCAACAGCCTGCCCTTTGATAGCTGCTCTTGATCTGTACTGCAGATCGAACTGACTTAGTTCCATGGCCCATTTAAGCAATTTTCCCAACGCCTCTGACTTTTAGAGGACCTTTCTGAATGGATAATTGGTCATTACATGAACTGTATGGGCATGGAAATAAGGTCACAACTTTCGAGAAGAGATCAGTAGGGCATAAGCCAATTGCTCCATTTCCAGATACCGTATTTTAGAATCTAACAAACGCTTGCTTGCGTAATACACTGGCCATTGAGCCTTGCTTTCTTCTCGGACTAATGCTGCACTAACCGCATATTGGGAGACGGACAAGTACAGGAGGAGAATTTCTTGCGAAAAAGGCTTGGACAGAAGAGGTGGCTTCCCGAGGTGCTCTTTAATGCTCTAGAATGCTTGTTCGCACTCAGGAGTCCATTCGAACTTTTTATTAGCCTTGAGCACATTGAAGAATGGCAAGCAGCGATCTGTTACCCTTGATATGAAGCGACTTAATGCCGCTATTCGCCCATTGAGGATTTGAACCTACTTTTTGCTGGTCGGGCTCTTCATATCAAGGATAGCTTGGATTTTTTCGGGGTTAATCTCGATTCCCCTTCGGTTAACCATATACCCCAAAACGTTTACCGAGGAAACTCCAAAGGAACATTTAAGGGGCTTCATTATGTACTTTTGGAGGATGTCAAACATCTCAGCGAGATGCGCTATGTGATCTGAAGCGACATGCGACTTGACTAGCATGTTATCGACATAGACTTCCATCGACCTCCCGATCTACTCAAAAAAATCCAGTTAACCAACCGCTGGTAAGTTGCACTAGCATTCTTTGGGCCAAAAGGCATAACTCTATAGCAGTACAACCCCTGATCTGTAACAAAGAAGGTATGTTCTTCATCTGGCGCATATATCAGAATTTGATTATATCCTGAGTATGCATCCATAAAACTTAGCAGCTCGTGCCCGGAGGTGGCATCCACGAGCTGATCGATTCTTGGCAGGGGAAAACTGTCCTTTGGGCATGCTTTGTTGAGGTCGGTGAAGTCAACACAGGTTCGTCACTTGCTGTTAGGCTTTTTTACTAGATCTGGGTTAGCAACCCACCTCGGCTAGAGGGCTTCTTGGATGGACCCATTTTGGAGGAGATTATCTACCTCGATTTTCAAGGCAGCATATCGTTTTGGATCCATCGCTCTCATTTTCTAGCAGATCGGTCTGGCTTCACTATCAATGTTCAAGGCATGGCAAATGATGTCCGGGCTGATCCCGACCATGTCGGCATGCGTCCATGCGAACGCATCGATGTTTTCTCTAAGGAAGCTGGTTAGGTCACTGGCGAGCAGAGTGTTGAGGATTGGAAGCGAGCTGGGGGTTGAGATTGCTTCCAATCCTCAACACTCTGCTCCGCTCGCTTTGGTTGACTGACACTTCAGATAAATCCTCAATTGGTCCGCTAGAAGGGCATTCCTGGAAACGGGGGTCCTTGCTATTCTCGGCTGGGCCAGGCTGTGGTTTGATCCGACTAATTTCCATTACCTGTTTGGGAATGCCGCGGGTGATGCCCTTCCCTTTGCACGCCATCTGCACTGCTTTCACATAGCAGTCGCGAGCTACGCGTTACGATCTACTTACTTCCTCTATCTCCGTCGGGGTGGGAAACTTCATCTTGAGATGGTAGATTGAAGTGACTGCTCGAAAGTTCCTTAGTAGAGGTCGCCCCAGGATGCCATTAAAAGCGGACAGGCAATCTATTACCAAGAATTCAGTTATCTTGGTCACCCCATCAGAGTCACCCAGCATGACTGGAAGTGAGATCGTTCCCTTGGGGATCAAGTGATCCCTTCTAAAATCATAGAGGGGGATTGAGGTTGGCTTCAGGTCGGCCTCATCCAATTTCATTTTTTCGAAAGCTAGCTGGAATAGGATGTTCACAATGCTTCCATTATCTACCAACATTCTGTGGACGTTGAAGCACCCTATCTGAGGCGTAATGACGAGAGCATCATCGTTGGGATGATGCAATTGGACTGCGTCTTTTTCGGAGAAGGTGATTTCCTCCTCTTTGTGAACCTTTGGAGGTTGCTGCACCGTGTTCATTACACGGATAGCGTTTTGATGGGCTGTGTGAACATATCTTTCTTGGGCACCTTGCGAGTTTCCCCCAAGATGTGGTCCCCCAAAGATTAACCCCACGCTACAGATACCTTTGCGATCACGACGCTTCTTGCCCTGTTCCTCTCGATTTTTCTCCCTTACAGGAGCAGAGTCATCAATATACTCCTTGAAATGCCCTTGCTTGATTAGATCTTCAATTGCCTGCTTGAGAGCTCGGCACTCATCGATGTGATGCCCATTGTCCTGATGATAATGGCAGTATTTTTTACTGTTTCTAGCTGAAGAGGGACTTTTCATGGGCTCAGGCTCTCCGAGCAGACTGACCTCTTCTGACTTGCCAAGAATTGCCAAGACAGATGCATTCAGTGAAGCATATTGATTCCTGTTGCGATCATGACGAGGAACGAGGGCATAAGACTTCTTGGGCTTAAACCGATGTTTCTTTCCTTTTCGCTGATCATCGCTAGACCATCGACGATCAGCCCTCCTATTTTCCCCCTAACCTGGCACATTGCTCGAACTGCCGAGGTCATGGCGGTGGAGTGCCACCACGGAGTTCTCGATACAGAGATATTTCTCTATAAGACTGTAAAAATAGGTGAGGGAAACATCATCCTTTGATTGCAGCTTCTTCCATAGATCTGTCTGTGGACAAACTCCAGTCATGATGAGAGTCCGAACAGACTCTTCGGGAGTGTGGGCTACTTTATGGAGCTCTCTGTGGAATCTGTCGATGTAAGATTGGAGGGATTCATCCCTCTCTTGCCTTATGTTGCTGAGGTAGCTCAAAGGCATTAAAACTTCATGTTCACCTGGAAGTGTCTTAAGAATATTGAGCTCATTTGATTCCATTAGTTGATTGATCCCGTCGAGAGCGACCTGAACCACCGCTTGGCGTGAGATGTAAGAGTTACTGTCGAGCATCGGCATTTTACCAAATTGGAGACTTGATGAAGTTCCATCTAGTCGTTGAATTCGTACAAATGATCCTGCAGATCTGAATTCCCATCGAATGCCCGCATATCAAACATCCTAAATCTGGACGGGAGAGGGGCGGCCAACACAGCCGCAGAAAAGGGAGACACCCCTGCAGCCTGCCCTCGCTCATTTTGTTGAGCCTTTAACTGATCGATAGCTTTCTGTAGCTCCTCAATCTGAGGCAGTGGAGCTATCTGGGGATTGCTTTCCCCCATGCGAGTTCAACCCTCTCAAGTGTGATTGAGGAAAGTCTGGAGATTGGATTCCTTCTCGCCTCGACCGGTAGTTCTGGCCGCTTTTGACGCATGCTGGTTAGAGTCGTGCGATGGCGATGAATGGCCCGGGGAACTTTCCTGACCTCCTAATAATCCGAGAATTATACTGTTTTTATTAGGCTTTTTAGTCAGATTTTAGATACTTCTTAGTTCATTTTTTCCTGAATTCCTACTTAATTCTTTACATTTTGTGTTTCAGGCCAAAATGGACATTTTGAGCAAATAATGAGTGAATTGGAGTTTCTGGACCCAGAAGTGAGCGGATCTCGGAATTTGAAAGAGTTCTGAAGCAGATGGAAGCACTATGAAGCTTGTTCCTATGGGAAAGCATCGGAGATTGAAGATTAAAGCAAAGAAACAAGCGGAGGGCAATTCTGTAATTTTAGAATTCTTCATGAAGGTTCGCCGCGACAAAGGAAGTGAAACATGAGATTCCAACTTACCTCGTCGCCGCGGCGAAGTCTGCAAATTTTAGGTTTCTTTTAAACACACAGTTTTATTTTAGGAAAGTTTTAGCTTTTTGGGGTGATGTATAAAAGGAATACTTTGCCATTTTGAGAAAGGGAGACGTTTGCTTTTTGAATTAGGTTTACATTTTTGTAGAGAAAGTGAGAAGATTTGAGATTCAACCTTGGGGATTCTTCAACTAGGGGAGATATCTTTTCTTTTCTCTTTATTTCAATATGTTTACTGCTATGTTTACTGTTTTCCCTACTGTCTATGTTGAATTAGTTATGAACTAACCCATTTTGGGTTAGGGTTTTGATGAACTTCGGATTTCTATGGGTTAATGAATTGATTATTGTTATTTCCGTACTCTTTTGCACAGATTGTGTGGTTGTTCTGTTTTTATTGATTTTATTTGATGAATATGATGAGATTGAGAAATGAATCATGTTGAGCTTCTTGGGTAATCACCATTGTAGTATTAAATGCTAGAGATAGATTTGAGAATCAATGAAATCAATCTAGGATTCCATTAGCTTAATGAACTTGGATCTACTATTCTTCAATTTGTTGGGTGCGGAAGTGTAATAGGGAAAAGTAGGAATTCATAGCCTGAGAAGGTATGTTTGACAATTTAGAGAATTCGATTTACAATCCGTGCATGTGAGTGTGGAATTAGCATAGTCCATCGAATCCATCCATAGAGTCCGAATGAAGTCAAAACCCTAATCGTTTGTTAAATTGATATTAGCCTTGCGTTTAAATTCTTGCTTTCATTATTTTAGTTTTTAATGTTTAGTAAGTTTGGTTTTTAGTTTAATTTTTAATCTCCCATTTATCCAAACAATTTTAGTTTCTCCAGCTTGAAAAACACTTAGGAAAGTTAGTGCTTAACAATCAATCCCTGTAGGAATGATACTCACTCATCACTTTATTACTTTGTGTGACTAGTGCACTTGCTATCATTGCATGTTGTAGTAACAACGCATCAAGTTTTTGGCACCGTTGCCGAGGATTGAGTTGTGTGTTAACATTAAATTTTTCTTGTGTTAGCTAGATTGGAGCTTTATTTTTGTTTAATTGTTTGTTAGTTTAAATTTTGTTATTCTTGTTGGTTGGCTTGTGATCTCACTTTTTATCCTTTTCTGTGTAGTTTATGCGAAGAGCAAGACATTAGCCAGTGGTTCCTATTGATCCAGAAATTGAAAGAACCACAAGAAGGCTTAACAGAGAGAGAATAGAACGAGAGGCTATAGATGAACCAGAAGTCATAGTTGTAGAGATGGCAGAGAATAGAACACTAAGGGAATTCTTAGTTCCCACAGTTGAAGGCAGTAGGTCGAGAATTACTAGACCAGCGGTGCAAGCCAACAACTTTGAGATAAAACCGGCAATCATCCAGATGATCAAGCAGTCGATACAGTTTAAGGGAGATTTAAAGGAAGATCCAAATCTGCACATTGCAAATTTTTTGGAGATTTGTGATACTTTCAAGTCAAACGGAGTGTCAGATGATGCCATCAGATTGAGACTATTCCCGTTTTCATTGAAGGATAAAGTTAAGGGATGGTTACTGGCACTACTATCAGGAACGATCACAACATGGAATGATTAAGCACAAAAGTTCCTGACCAAATTCTTTCCTCCAGCAAAGTCGACAAAGCTGAGAAATGATATGACATCGTTTCTACAGGAAGAGTCGGACTCATTGTATGAGGCTTGGGAGAGATACAAAGAATTACTGAGGAGGTGTCCACATCATGGGTTGCCAGTTTGGATGCAAGTCCAAACATTTTATAACGGATTGATGGTGAATCTGCAAACTATGGTGGATGCAGTAGTAGGAGGAGCACTGCAAAATTAGACACCGGAGGAAGCTCACGAGTTGCTTGAAGTTCTGGCAAGCAACAATTATCAAAGACCTAATGAGAGGGTGCAACCGAAGAAATCCATGGATCTTCATGAAGTTGATGCATATACAGCAATTTCAGCCTAATTGATAGCACTTCAGAAACAGTTGGGAAGTATGCAGGTAAATTCCATACAAGCACCTCAACTAACTTGTGAATTTTGTGCAAGTAATCACGTGAGCAGCGAATGTCAAGTAGGGAACACGTTTGCTTCAGCATCTTCATCATCGGAGCAAGTTAACTACTTGGCAGGAAATCAAAGGCAATCGAACAATCCATACTCCAACACACATAATCCTGGTTGGAGGAATCATCCGAACCTGTCTTGGGGCAATCAGAACCAATAGAATCAACAAAATAATCAATGGAACCAAAGAGCATTGCCAAACAACCAAACAGGGGTGAACAATCAACAAAGAGAGCAAAGAGTGACAAAATTGGAGGACATGTTTGGAAAGTTTATGCAAGAGACCACGGGTTTTATAAATGAGACGAGAACAAATTTCAGAAATTAAGGGGTGTCCATTTGGAACTTGGAGGTATAAGTGGGTGAGTTGGCTGATAAGTTAAATGAGAGACCACAAGGCTCACTACCAAGCAACACAGTGACTAACCCACATGAGCAAGCAAATGCAATAACTCTGAGAAGTGGAACAGTTTTAAAAGAGGTGGAAAAATCAAGAGAAGAAGGAAGCCCACCAAAAGAAAAGGGAGATTCCAAGGAGGAAGTTGATGAAGAGATCATTGCCGAAGAGAAACCAACCAGTTCAAGTGAAGATGAACAAAAACGAGAAGAGAGGCAAAGACAAAGGAAAGAGAAATTGCCATTTCCCAAGATATCACCAGAATTGGCACATCACACTCCTCCTATGCCATTTCCTCAGAGACTAAAGAAAAAGAATCAGGATATGCAGTTTTCCAAATTCATTAAAATATTTAGAAAATTGCATATTAACATTCCTTTTGCAGATGCATTGCAACAGATGCCGAGCTACGCGAAATTTCTCAAGGAGATTTTATCAAACAAAAGGAAGTTAGAGGATGAGGAAACAGTGATGCTCACGGAGGACTGCAGTGCCATTCTCCAGAAGAAGTTACCCCCAAAACTCAAAGATCCAGGGAGTTTTACTATTCCTTGCATTATAGGAGACATTACCTTTGATCGAGTTTTATGTGATTTACGTGCTAGCATCAATTTAATGCCTTTTTCTATTTTCAGGAGATTGGGAATTGGTGAAGTGAAGCCAACGACCATGGCTTCGTTTGGTTCAAAATTTGAGGGTTTGGGAAAAGTTTTTTGAAAAAAGTTAAAAAAAAGTTGAATTGGGCGGGTATTACGATGTAGGATTTATAAATTAATAAAATGCCCCTTATGTTTTTTTTTTTACAAAATACCCCATATAATAAAACATTAAAAGTTAACAAAAACACCCCCAACCTACCCTCAAACACCCCCAGCCGGCCACCTCCGCCCAGCCGGCCACCACCACCGGAGGTGGCCGGAGTCGCCTTATCGGTGCATGACCGGCTGGATCAGCCAGTCATGCGCCGATATGGCCTTTTCCGGCCAGATCCACGATGGATCTGACCAGCAAAGGCCAGATCTACGACTAGATCTGGCCGACAACGGCTAGATCTAGCCATATTTGCTCAACGACAGCCAGCAAACGGTCGTCGTTGATGGTCAACGACGACCGTTTGTTGGCCGTCGTGACCGACTGTTACTGCCAAAGATCATGGCCAGATCTTTGGCCTTAGATCTGGCCTTTTTCGGCCAGATCCACTGTGGATCTGGCCGAAAAAGGCTAAATCAGCGCATGACCGGCCAGATTCAGCCGGTAGTGCGCCATCCTATCAGATTCCGGTCATTTTCCGATGGTGGTGGCCGGAATCTGGTAAATGTGGATTGTTGGGGTGTTTTTATAATTTAAAAAAAAATATTTAGGGGTATTTAATTGAATTAACAAATTTAGAGGGTTTAAAATAAATTGAATAATATTGAAAATAGTATTCCCAAAAATGAGAGTTTTTGGGTATTTTACTGTTTAACTTTTTTGGGAATACTAAGAGTATTATTCCCAATCTTGAACCAAACGAAGCCCATGTCATTGCAACTTGCAGATAGATCCATAAAACATCCGAGGGGTATAGTAGAAGATGTGTTAGTGAAGGTGGACAAAGTGATTTTTTCGGCAGATGTTGTTGTTTTGGACATGGAAGAGGATAAGGAAATGCCTCTTATTTTGGGCCGACCATTTCTGGCCACAGGAAGAGCACTCATTGATGTGTAAGAAGGAAAGTTACTGTTAAGGGTTCAAGATGAAACCGTAATGTTCAATGTGTTTGAGTCTATGAAGTTTCCATTCGAGTCGAATTCATGCTTTAGTGTTGATGTGGTGGATAAACTAGTAGCGGAAGCCATTGAAGAGAACACTCCACAACTACCTCTAGAAGCGTGTATTGCTCAATCAAGAACAGTAGAGGTAGATGAGTAGGCAAAGAATGAATGTGCCAGATTGTTGGAAGCACTTCAATCGATTGATGAGAACCAAGATCTTGAATTTGAGGAATTTGATTTTGAAAAAGAGAAGGAAAAGGAAAGAAAGGAAGAACCTCCAAAGCTTGAATTGAAACCTTTACCTTCCCACCTCAAATATGTGTATCTTGGGGAATCGAAAACCTTCCCAATAATCATTAGTTCAAAGTCAAGCAATTTGGAAGAAGAGCAATTGATTCGGGTTTTAAGAGAACATAGATCAGCAATTGGATGGACTATTTTAGATATTAGAGACATCTCTCCATCTTTTTGCATGCATAAGATACTCATGGAGGATGATATCAAGCCTAGAGTTCAACCACATGAAGATTGAATCCTTCGATGAAGTGGTGAGAAAAGAGGTGGTGAAACTTCTAGATGCAGGCATAATTTATCCTATTTCTGATAGTCCATGGTGAACCCAGTACAAGTGGTTCCGAAGAAGGGAGGTATCACAGTGATTAAGAATGAGAGCAATGAATTGATACCAACTAGGACGGTCACGAGCTGGTGAGTGTGCATTGACTACCGAAAATTAAATGAAGCTACACGGAAGGATCATTTTCCACTTCTTTTCATTGATCAAATGTTGGAGAGATTGGCAGGGCATGCTTACTACTATTTCCTGGATGGGTATTCAGGGTACAATCAGATTGCCATTGCTCTTGAGGATCAAGATAAGACGACCTTCACTTGTCCCTATGGCACCTTTGCTTACAGAAAGATGCCCTTTGGGTTATGCAATGCACCAGCCACATTTTAGAGATGCATGATGTCGATCTTTGGTGATATGGTGGATAGGTTTATAGAAGTCTTCATGGATGACTTCTCTGTTTTTGGCTCGTCCTTTGATAATTGCTTATCTAATCTTTCATTTGTTTTGCAGCGATGTCAGGAGACGAACTTGGTGCTCAACTGGGAGAAAATCCACTTCATGGTCCAGGAAGGGATAGTGCTTGGTCATAGAATCTCAAAAGACAGCATAGAAATGGATTGAGCAAAGACGAACGTGATTGAGAAGCTGCCACCACCCTCAAATGTTAAAGCAGTTCGAAGTTTCTTGGGGCATTCGGGGTTTTACAGACGGTTTATCAAGTATTTTTCTAAGATCTTTAAACCCCTTTGCAATTTATTGACTAAAGATGTTGCTTTTGATTTTAATGATGAATGCATACATGCTTTTCAAACTCTAAAGAAATTATTAGTATTTGTACTATTATTGCAGTTCCCGATTGGGGACTACCATTTGAATTGATGTGTGATGCTAGTGATTTTGCACTAGGAGTAGTGTTAGGACAAAGAAAAAATAAAGTTTTGCATGTAATTCAGTATGCTAGCAAAACGCTCACTGATGCACAATTGAATTACACCACCACTGAAAAAGAATTGTTGGCTGTAGTTTTTGCTTTTGATAAATTTCATTCATATTTGCTAGGTGCCAAGGTGATAGTCTTTACGGACCATTCAGTACTCAAGCACCTATTGGCAAAGCAAGAAGCTGCGGCTGATAAGATGGATCCTATTGCTACAAGAGTTTGAGTTGGAGATACGAGATAAGAAGGGGTCGAAAAATGTGGTAGCGGATCATTTGTCAAGGATTGAACGACCAATTCAGGGAAATGAAGAGGAAAACCAAATCAAAGAAACTTTCCCATATGAGAAATTAATGAGAGTGAGGAAGCACCATGGTATGCAGATTTTGCAAACTACCTGTCGTCGAGAGTGCTCCCAATCGGCATGACCTTCCAACAAAAGAGGAAGTTTTTCTCTGATTTGAAGTATTACTTTTGGGAAGAACCATTTCTTTATAGACACTATGATGATCAGATGGTACGGAGGTGTGTCCTGGAAGAGGAAATGAAGAGTATCTTACAACATTGTCACGAAATGGAAATGGGTGGCCATTTTGGAGGAGCTAGGACAGTAGCCAAGGTTCTTCAATCTGGGTTCTATTAGCCAACCCTTTTCAAGGATTCCTTCCGGATGGTTCAGGAATGCGACCAGTGTCAACAGAGCGAGAATATTTCAAAGCGAGATGAGATGCCACTGAACAATATCCTAGTTGTTGAGCTTTTCGATGTATGGGAAATTGACTTCATGGGTCCTTTCCCATATTCTTATGGGAGCATGTACATTTTGGTAGCGGTAGACTATGTATCAAAATGGGTGGAAGCAATTGCATTGCCATCCAATGATGCCCGAGTAGTGGTTAATTTTGTGAGAAAGAACATTTTCTTGAGGTTAGGGTACCACGGGCAATAATTAGTGATGGAGGATCGCACTTTTGCAACAGGCAATTGGATGCACTGTTGGGGAAATATGGGGTGAAACATAGAGTTGTGACACCCTACCATCCACATCAAGTGGAACTGTCAAATGGAGAACAAAAGGGAATCTTAGAGAAGACAGTCAATGCATCAACAAAGGATTGGTCACGGAAGTTGGATGATGCATTATGGGCTTACCGTACTGCATTTAAGACTCCGATTGGTATGTCTCCATTTAGGATGGTCTATGGGAAGGCATGTCACTTGCTGATAGAACTCGAGCATAAGGCATACTGGGCAATCAAGCAGTTAAACATGGACTTACGAGCTGCTGGGGAGGAAAGGATGCTGACTTTGAACGAACTCGATGAATTTCGTCAAGAAGCTTATGAGGATGCTAGGATGCACAAAGAAAAGACCAAGAAGTGGCATGACAAGCATATTAGGAAGAAGAACTTTGAAGTGGGTCAGAAAGTGTTGTTGTTTAATTCTAGACTTAGGCTTTTCCCTGGAAAACTTAAGTCTAGATGGTCCGGACCATTCACGATAAGGAGGATACATGCATCCGGAGCAGTGGAAGTCACACATGAAGAAAAGGGCACTTTCACGGTTAATGGACAGAGGTTGAAGCCGTACATTGATGGGGTGATGAGTTGCAAGTCAGTCGCCATCCGACTAGACATCCCGACATGAGAACTTGAGATAGTCGAGCTTTCCGACTATAAACAAGCACTCATTGGGAGGCAACCCAAGTGTTTTCAATTGTTATATTTTGTTTATTGCTTTGCATTTGTTTTGTTATCTTTTGATTTTCGATGAAGTTTAATTTGTGTACTTTTGGGTGTTTCAGGTGAAGTTTCGAACTAAGGCGAAAAAGGGAAAATGTTCTAGACTTCGCCGGGGAGCAGAAGTTTCTTCGCTGCAGCGAAGAACATTTAACACAAAATGGAAGTCGAAAAGTCCCAGACTTTGCCGCGGCAAAGTATTTTATTCGCCGAGGCGATGTAGCCTCTGTATTTTTCTGCTGCGGCGAAGAATTTGTTTTCACCATGGCGAAGCAACTTGGGCGAATTTTGCTAAGGAAACTTCGCCACGGCGAAGAATTTGTCTTCGCCGCAGCATCGACTGGGTAAAAAAATCTAGGGTTTGAATTGACGAACTTCGTTGAAGTCTGCTTTTTATAAATACCCATGCGATTTTTCATTTTTAACGTAAAAGTTCAAAACACAATTGAGAGCAAAATTTTTCCTACTTCAATCCAGAGTTTTCTTCAGCAAATTCCCATCACTTTTCCTCATTTCTTAACCCTCCCAAACACCAAAACAACTCATTTTAACAACGATTTTCGCGAAAAATTGAGAAAATTTTGGAAACCCTTGGTTTTCAAAAATTTGGGGATATTGCCATCTGAGTCACAATCGATGAAATTGGTGGTAAATACTTCTTGGGATTGGTAAGATTTCGAGTTCTCCAGACTTCTTATTGATCAATTTCGATTTTTAGAGTTGAATCTAGGATTTTGATTGTTGCGTGAGTTGTGGAACTTTTTGTGGTGTTCGTGTTTTGATTGTGATTTAAGAAGTGTAGATCTTGATTGTTGTGGTGTTGAGGAGTTCGGGTTTTGAATTTTGGAGTGTTTTGTGAAGTTTGGAAGAATCATAGTTTGGGGGTCTTGTTGCAGTTTTTGGAAGTTGTGGTGTTTATGCAGGATTGATTGTGGTTGATTGTAGGGTGCTTAGAGTTGAATTATTGAGTTAGATTTGTAGTTTGGGGAAAATGCCGCTCAAAGCACCAGCCAAGGGTAAAGGAAAAGGGAAAAAGGTGGACAATCGGTTTATTAATGACAAGGCTCGGCAACGATATGAAGGAGCAGCCCAAAGGAAGGATAAAGGATTCATTGTCGAGCGTGGATTGACCATTGTCCATGCTAATGAGTGGAGTCAAAGAAGACGTTGGGGGTTGTTTATGAGTCAACCCGAGCATGCGGCCATAGAACCGATAGTGAGAGAGTTTTATGCCAACCTCTTTGACTGTGATAAGGGGTTTGTCTATGTGAGGGGGATTGACGTGCCCTTTGATGCAAAGGCGATAAATAATTTCTTTGAATTGCCTCAAATTTCCCGTGATGAGCATGCAGAATTCAAGACAAAACAATTTGAGGATGATGTGATACTTTCAATCATAACAAAACCGGATACCACTTGGGAGGTTTCCAAGAAAGGAAAGAAGACTATCAAGGGAACCAATCTGACTCTGATGGCTCGGTTGTGGCAATATTTTGCGAGTGCGAGGATGATACTGGAGACGCATTATAGCACAGTGACTTATGAAAAGGCATTGCTTCTCCATTCCATTACCACAGGAAATAAAATAGATGTGGGAAACATTATTCTGAAGAGTATCAAGAATGTAACTCAACCAGGGCGAGGCAGTTTCCCATTCCCATAGCTCATTACAGCGCTGTGCATTAAAGCAGGAGTCGAGAAGACTAATAATGAACCACTGATCCATGCTGCCCCAGTCCTCGACACCAACTACTATCAGAATCATCTTGCGCAGCAACCTAGTGAGCAGCCCAGAGCCGAGACAAAACGACAACAAACCATACAAGGCACTGCTACATCATCTAGTTCCACAGCCACTATGAAGGAGATGATGCAGCAGATGTTGGGTAAGATGAAGAGGATGGAATACAATCAATCATGGATTGCAGATCAGACCCGGATGATCTATAATTTGCAACAAAGCTGCTGCGATAAGCTTGAAATTGATACTTCAACATTCCAATGGGAAGACTAGGATTCAGAGGAGTGGATAGCCTCTGACACAAAAGAGGACGACGCCGAAGGAGAGGAGGAGGCCGAAGAATGAACCCGAAGACCTGTTTTGTACTTTACTTTTATTTGTCTTTACTTTGGTTTTTATTGTCGGTTATTGTTGAACATTGAACTAATTTTTGGTTTGTTTTTGGATTGTTTAAATTTTTGTTGAACTTTTTAGTAGTTGTAAGGACGAGATTAGGATTGTAATATTTTACATTAGTAAGTGACATTTTCTAACAGTGGACACCACAAAATGTTAATTGTTTTACAGATTATGGTGATAAGAAAGCCAAGGAAAGGGTGTGCAAGCTGTTGAGAGAAACTATGACTTCACGGATTAATCAGGGAACTATCTCGTACCTTTGTAAATTCTGTTTTTCTATTCCTAAATTGTGCATCATGTGACATTGGGGACAATGTCATCTTTAGTTTGGGGGTAGGAAAAAAAATTGAACATTTTTTTTTTTTGTTTTGTGTTTTCTTTTTGTGTTTTCATATTTTGTGTGCATGTCAATGATGAATTACATACGTCTATGATGAGAATAGGATTGTTGGGTTGTTATTGCTGAAAAATGTTAAGCATTGCTTCAAGTTTATGTTGATTGACTGAATTTTGGTTGAGGTTTGTTTAGTGGTTCAACCACCATGTTCAGTATTTTCGGCATGCTTAGATTCATTTTATGTGGTTAGGTGAAGTCTTGATACTGTTGATGGACTCTAGAACCTAGTTTAGAAATGCTTGAGGCGAAATTCTAGGAATAGACATTGTTGAGGAAATGATTTAGGCATTTTTCGGAATGTTTGAGCCTTTCCAGCCGACCATGAATTCTATCCCTAGTTACCCATTTGAACCTTATGAAATCATCGTAGTCCCTTTTTGTTTTCTTGTCCAACTAATAATGCCCAAACCTTTCACCCTAAACACATCCGCAACCTTTAAGAGAAGTCTTAATGCAAACACAAAGAACTTGGAGAGTTGTGTGAATGAACTAAAAGATTAGTTTGGAGGTCGTGAGAAAAGCAAGAAGAATAAAAGGGGTAAGTAACCTCAATAAATTGATTATTGTTTTTTTTCCATTAAAAAAAAAAAAAGAATTTGAGAATTGCAAGGCAGTAGCAAAAATGAGAAATGAACATGCTTGAGGGTTATAAATTGGTTGACTTTGTAGTGATGGTTGGGGAAGAAAGTGGAAGTTGATTTGAGTCTTTATGTTTGCTTAAAGAAAACTGATTTCTCTTGCTTTGTTTATCCTTTCCGTTTCTTTGAAGCCCACTAACCGAGCCTAACATTATAAGCCTGTAAATACCTTTTGATCTTTAGTGATGTCTAATTCTCATTAGTGAAGAGTAGTTCGATACTTAGGCTTATGGAGTCTGTCGCCATTTGATATACTTTGCATTTCTGCATAAAATAATCCGGGAAGTTGGAATGTGGACTGAAGTGGGGATCACCTACTTGAGGGACCAATAGAGAAAGATAGTCAATGCAACTTATAACTTCTTGGAGTGTTGAACATTTTTCTAGTAATAATTTTTCAACGATCTTTGAGACTTGTTTAGATTCTAGGCAGTTCGTTGTGTTGAGTTGAGTCTTATGTTTTTATTTTTATTTTATTTTTAGTTTTGCTGTTTTGCATTGTTTGGGAGTTTGTTGTTTTTCTTTCATTGTGTTTTGTACCTGATGCTCGGGGACGAGCATGTCTTTAGTTTGGGGGTATTTGATAATCCGAGAATTATACTGTTTTTATTAGGCTTTTTGGCTGAATTTTAGATACTTCTTAGTTCATTTTTGCCTGAATTCTACTTAATTCTGTACATTTTGTGTTTCAAGCCAAAATGGACATTTTGAGCAAATAATGAGCGAATTGGAGTTTCTAGACCCATAAGTGAGCGGATCTCGGAATTTGGAAGAGTTCTGAAGCAGATGGAAGCACTATGAAGCTTGTTCCCATAGGAAAGCATCGGAGATTGAAGATTCAAGCAAAGAAACAAGCGAATGGCAATTCTATAATTTCAGAATTCTTCATGAAGGTTCGCCGTGACGAGGGAAGTGAAACATGAGATTCCAACTTACCTCGTTGCCACAGCGAATCTGTAAATTTTAGGTTTCTTCAAAACGCACGGTTTTATTTTAGGAAAGTTTTAGGGTTTTGGGGCGACGTATAAAAGGAACACTTTGCCATTTTGAGAAGGGGGGATGTTTGCTTTGTTTTTTAGTTTTCTTTGAATTAGGTTTACATTTTTGTAGAGAAAGTGAGAAGATTTGACATTCAACCTTGGGGATTCTTCAACTTGGGGAGATATCTTTTCTTTTCTCTTTATTTCAATATGTTTACTGCTATGTTTACTGTTTTCCTTGCTGTTTATGTTGAATTAGTTATGAACTAACCCATTTTGGGTTAGGGTTTTGATGAACATCGGATTTCTATGGGTTAATAAGTTGATTATTGTTATTTCCATACTCTTTTGCACAGATTGTGTGGTTATTCTGTTTTTATTGATTTTATTTGATGAATATGATGAGATTTGAATCATGTTGAGCTTCTTGGGTAATCACCATTGTAGTATTAAATGTTAGAGATAGATTTGAGAATCAATGAAATCAATCTAAGATTCCATTAGCTTAATGAACTTGGATCTATTATTCTTCAATTTGTTGGGTGTGGAAGTGTAATAGGGAAAAGTAGGAATTCATAGCCTGAGAAGGTATGTTTGACAATTTAGAGAATTCGATTTACAATCCGTGCATGTGAGTGTGGAATTAGCATAGTCCATCGAATCCATCCATAGAGTCCGAATGAAGTCAAAACCCCAACCGTTTGTTAAATTGATATTAGCCTTGCGTTTAAATTCTTGCTTTCATTATTTTAGTTTTTAATATTTAGTAACTTTTGTTTTTAGTTTAATTTTTAATCTCCCATTTATCCAAACAATTTCGGTTTCTCCAGCTTGAAAAACACTTAGGAAAGTTAGTGATTAACAATCAATCCCCGTGGGAACGATACTCACTCATCACTTTATTACTTTGTGCGACTAGTGCACTTGCTATCATTGCATGTTGTAGTAACAACGCATCACCTTAGCGGTGGTGCAAACCGACCCGTGGACGGTAGAAAATTCCCGTGCGACGATGATCAGGGTCGTTATTCTGGCGATAGTGGGAATCTCCCTGCCTTGCACTTTTGTGGGAGTGCTCACGCGATGTGGCATGGGACAGCTCGATCTGCGACCTGTCACCGAGTCTTTGAGCCATAGGTATTCTACCTGAGGTGCAGTCGGTGTTTGCTGGTCCCTCGGAGCCCCTAGGCCTGTTGTTTGCCACCTGCTTTCCCTTCTTTTGACGCGGTGCAGAGTGCGCGGCATGGGCTATTGCCCTTTTTTGCTCTTTCATGCGACCTGCAGGCATTTTTGGCGGTGGCACCACCTCATTTGATTCGGGTGGTGCAACCCGATCCAAGCAATTCAACTTTTGGTTGACCGTTTGGAGAGTATTGTTGAACCTCTCCAGGTAGCTCATGACGGCTGGATCAAGCCGTGAGCTTGAGGGAATATCCTCACGAGATCTCGTGGAACTTCCGAAGTGCCCTCTTGCACCTGGGGGACTTCTTCCTCACCATTGTGGGGTCACTCAGATTCGAATCTGTGAGCCATTTGCTGTTGTAGGACCAGTTAGTTAGAGATTCTCTTGATGAAGGACGAATCCCTCTTTCTAGCGCCAAACTGTTGATGGGTGATTTTGATACCAACCAAACGCACGTGGGAAATGCTGAGCTGACTCAGATAACACACGTGTATGGGAGAATGAGAGTGAAAGAGATGGAGAACAATGTTTAAAATGGTTCGGATGCTTAAGAAAGCAAATCCTAGGTCCACTAATATTATATTAATAATAGCAGTCAGGTCGCGTTCAGCGAGCTGATTTACAAATGATTACAAGTGAGAGAGAGAGTGTATGCTATTTTTTAGAGAGATTAGCTAATCCCCCAAATGAGAGAAAAGCCCTCAATTTATAGTGGGATGGGTTAAGGTAATGATTACTAAATCTGTGAGTTGGTCAGATTATCCGTGCAAATCCTTCTTTATGTCGCGTTGCTCACCTACTAGAGCGATTTACGCGATTTGGTACAGAGATTGGACACGTGGAACCTCTCTAGTCCCTGGCTAGTCTGGCGCGCATCCACTGCACTGATAGGAGCATGTTACTTATGTCATCACGCGACGTGGCTGCGCCTGAATGGCTTTGGGTTTACCTAAGCTCTGACTAGTTATGCTAACAGGGCTCTGCGTTACTCCTACTTTTTCAGGCATAACAAAACTAGTTCTTGTTAAAAATTTATCTAAACCTACAATAATATTGTAATTAACAAGTAGAGGAATAAAAGCTTGCCTTATAAACAGGTCCAAAACCGCCCTCCCCTGGCTTGTTTGTGGCTGAAAAATTATTAATTTGTTGCAGCACAAACACTCGCGAAACTAAATAATGACAATTTAACTTCACTTTCTCAACTTTGTACTTCGAAAAGCTCCAAATAATCAGCTTTTAGGCTCATATCTTCTTCTAATTGCATCAAATCCTTCCCTGATTAATGGTGATGAAGAGAAAAATGAAAAATAAGGCTCAAAGGATTTTATTATTCATGATATCTGTATGTATAAATTAATACATGAGATTTTTTAAGTACCTTTGCTTTCGAGCTGTAATCTCTTTGAGTGGAAAAAAGACAACACGAACTGCCAACGGTCAATGCAATGAAAATGGCCACAACGATCATTTCTCCCAATAAGCTACCATCAGTAATTGCAATTACTGGAACGGTGGCTATAAAACTAAGAAACCACAAAACATCAAAATGCCCACCATTGAATATCAATTTTTAAGGGAAACTAAGTCTCTCCTGGCTATTAATGCTGAAAAATTAATTACAAAACATCATATATGTAAATATATACAGTGCTGTATCCTTTCAGTCTTGTAGTCTTTTCCAAGTTCTTGTATGTTGAATTCATTAATGTTGGATCACTGATTAATCCACACGCGTTTTATTACTATTAGAACTTATTCATGATAAAATCGGATACAAGTCAATGTTTAAACACACACACATATATATATTGAAGGTGAATCAGAAAACTTTTTATAAGTTTTGAAGGACATATTATATTATCCATATCACTCAATAAAATTATATTACATATATTTATAGAAAAAATAATCTAATTAAATGAAGCATATATGTATTAATTTGAATTTATATGAATCATTGGGTGACAATTCATTAAACCACATACCGTTATGATTTTATTTTAGACTTTAAACATAATATTAGTTAATTAATAATCTTAGTTATCTTTATGGACCGGAGAAAAGTCTGTTGGCATATATAGTTGAAGGCTTGAATTCCTGGAGTATTCCATCATATCTTTCTCATGTTAAAAATTCATGTTATATAACAAGTAGATGTTCAAAATTTCAGTTCTAGAATATGAGGTCTAATTTCCGTAATTATCATGTCAATTCATTACAACTAAATTTAGTCAACCCATAATATGTGAATTAATCAGAGTTATGTATAATTCCACAATTATCGTGTCAAGACAATAATATGCACACTCGCCAACTCATTATATGCTTATTATAATACATCTTTAAATTGCAGAAGTGAGCATGGGTAAAGGATAGAACCAGAACCGGCGAGTAACCATTCGTCGGTTCTGAAAAATTGGAATCAGGAATTCTCGGGTCCAGCTCCAGTTTCTCCAGTGTCGTAATCGAAAACTGGAACCAGAATTGGAACCGAGGTCCAGATACTCAAGTAGGAATCAGGATTAAATTATAATTTTTGTAAACTATTAAGAGTGTATTTGTCATTTTTTAAAAAGTAGGTGGATAATGGAAATTAATCCAGGTACCCAGAACTAGAACCAAAACCTATGTTTCAGGTTGCGGTTCTGATTTTGATTCCGATTCCTTCAAAAAAAAATGCAGGGTATTTGAAACTGTCCACCCCTATTTTAAACACTAGTAATTACCGGATTTTAGGCTTATAGACAAATCAAATGCATCAAAATCACATCTGAATGTGAAGAGCCTTCAAAGTAGTATATATTATTCAGCAATCTAATCATGCAATAAGAAAATTAAGATAGATAGATAGTAAACCCAAGAGAGATAATTAATGCCCAAAAGCACTCCATTGATGAACATGTTAATCACTACTTCTATTATCATAATAGTCGTCGATATCGTAGATGTTATAAAAGCATCTCTAATTGTGCTTTTTATTTTAAAGAGTATATTTCATATAAATAAAGAGCATCTTTATTGATTTTTAAATATAAAGAATAAAATTTTTATTCAAATAATATAGACTCTTTAAATTTTATGAGAGAGAATATGTTTTTTCAAGAAAGAAACTTAATATGAGAGATAAATCATAAATAAAATACATAGAAACTTATAATTTATTATTTAAAATTATGATAAAGAGTGAAATTCGACTTTCTAAATGGGGAGAGTCAAACTCACTTTTTAATTTATATTTAAAGAATAAAAAGTTTGTTGGACTCTTGATTATATGGATAAACTCTTTATAATAAAGAGTTTGAGTCATATAAAAAGTCATTTGGAGATCTTTCAATAAAGAGTATATCCATAAAAACAGGAGTCCAACAGACTCTTTATCCTTAAAATATAAATTAGAGAGTGAGTTTGACTTTCTACATTTAGAGAGTCAAATTTCACTCTCTATCCTAATTTTAATTAATAAACTACAAGTTTCTATGTATTTTATTTATTAATTCTCTCTCTCATTAGGTCTCTTTCTTAAAAATAAAGAGCATATTCATTAAATTTAAAGAGTTTATTGGATTTGAATAAAAATTGTGTTCTTTGTATTTAAAAATTAATGAAGATGCTCTTTATTTATATGAAAGATACTCTTCAAAATAAAGAGCACCATTGGAGATGCTCTTTATTTATATGAAAGATACTCTTCAAAATAAAGAGCACCATTGGAGATGCTCTAATACTCTTTTTCATGACATAAAACGCATTCAACATTCATATTATTTATTAAAAGTCAATTATTTATTTTAGGCATATATTTTTTTTATTTAGATATAAATAAAATCTTCAAACTATATGATATATTCATTTTCAAAAATATTGTTTTCTCCAAAACTTTTTTTTTTTTTTTTATGATCGTGGTGTCCAGATCAATTTGTATGTATCTCAACTAATATTTCAAGATCTTGAAATTACTAGTCGAGTAAGAGCTTTAATGACTAGGGGTGAAAACTGAGTCAAGCCACTTGAATTGCTTGATTAAGCTCAGTTGAGCTCGAAAAACTCAATTAAGTTCCATTAAAACTTGATTGAAGCTTGAATTCTAATTTTAGGTACAATGCCGTTGGTAGGAAATGACATTTGGTATTGCAACGTATTCTAACTCGTCAAGTTGGGTTGGCGGGTTTTGTATTAAAGAATAAAGTTAAAATTATTTTATCAAGAAATTAAGGATTAAATTAAATTCCGATTATTTCGAGTTGGATATTATCGTTGATATCTTTCAAATCATTTTAAACAAAGAAATAAAATAAAAATTTGTGAAATAATATAATTTTAATAAAGTACAGTATTTTGGTTTCGAAAACGACCAACCATATTAAATTAATTTTATTTTACTTTATTCGCCCATTTTGAGACGTTTCATTGCAGTTGCTTTTATTAATCTTCGTAAAAGGAAGACGTTTGATTCAAGGGATATTATTAAACTGCACAGTGCCCACCGTTTGGCGCCTGGGCAACACTAAATTAGCGTTAATCATTTCAACAAGTACACTAAATTAGCGTTGATACGCCTGAAATGACCCGCCATAATGTCAACTTTCATAACTCATCTTCCTTAGCTTTTATTATTATTTTTATTATTATTTTTTATTTTATCCAAAATTAGTTTATTCATATCCCAACTAATCTTTTGAGACCTTAAAGTTGACAATCGGATAATCCCTTCAATTGTCACCCCTATTACCAACTCAAATGGATTAAACTTAAGACCTCTTAAATAATATACACAAGAATCTTAGTTGATCGTTAGATCACTCAAAGGTGGTTCATTTCTTTAGCTTTACAAATTCACTTTTTGAGAATTTTTTTATTTTTTATTTTAAATAAGTATGCATAGATAGAAAGAGAGTCTACAAGAAGATAGAAAAAAAATGGTCATCCTACCCTAGGACAAACTTTGGGTTAAGATCAATAGAATCAATTAGCTTATACAAAGCTCTGTTTTAAAAATCGGACCGGACCAGCCGGTCTAACAGGTTGGACCGGAACTCGGGGCCTTCTTCGATTCAGGTCACTCTTTTTAACTGTTTCACATTTAAAATATAACAAAACACCCCTGATTAATACGCACTAGTCCCTGAAGGTTTCAAATCTAGCAAACACACCCTCTAGCCAAATGCAAATCGGCAATGACCTCCCCTTTTCCGGTGACCTTCCACCTTCCCTTACTGTCGGAAACCACCTTCTGACTTTCTCCGGCGCTATCACGCTTCATCTCCAGCCGTCGCGTGATGTTTCGTCGTCCACCTTCGCCGCGTGATTTTTCTTCTATTTCCCGGCGTCGATCGACCTTCTCCGACATCGACAGGCTTCCTCAACCACCGATCTACCTTCTCCCAAGCTCCCTTGCCGTCGTTCACGAAGATCCAGTCATCTCACCAAAAAAAGCCATCGCGACCATTGACTTCCACCAACGATCTGCCATTTTCCGACGATGCCTCTACTTGCTAGCTGCCGATTCGCCCTCCCCATCATCCGATCTACCCTCCCTGGTGTGTCGCCGTTGCTCTCCCAATCGATGGCCGATTTGCATTTGCCCAGGGTTGTGTTTGCTAGATTTCAAACCTATAGGGTCTGATGGTATTTATCAGGGGTGTTTTTGTTAGATTTTAAACCTGTCAAACCATCGGTTCAACCGGTGATCCAACCAGTTGGACCGGTTGAACCGTGACCCGACCATCAGAGCGGGTTGCCCTCTGGTCTAGTTTTTAAAACAAGGATACAAAGACTAAAGGAGGCAAAAAAACAAGAGTAGACAAACGCTCTCCTCTTCCTAATTCAGGGTGCCCTTTCGAGTTAGGAAGCAAAAATCAACAAGCCTATACAGGAAACAATAAAAAGACCTATTCCTTAGGGGTGTGCAAAAATGGAAAATAATACAGTCACCGAAAGTAATACACCGAATTTATGCACCTAATGACGTGGTGTAATCATGACCATCGATTAATTATAACTTAATATTAATCGACGGTTAGGATTGCGTCACGTCATTCGGTGCACTACTTTCGGTGACTGTAACATTACTCGTGCAAAAATACTCGCTACCCAAACCGATCATGCTAATCAAACTCGAACCGAATTTTCGGGTACCCAAAAATTTGTGTCGGGTTCGGATAATAATAGCTCATGATGTATCCGAAATTTTGGTTTGGATACCAGATTATATTAAAAAATTAAATCGGGTACTCGACACCCGGTTTAATTAAAAAAAAAACAATAATGCTACGCTTACTCATGAACTTACTAACCGCCTTACTCACCTTTGTTAAAATTACATATGATATCCATACTATGCTTTATATTTACAAACGTTAGTAAGATAGTTAATAAGTTCGTGAGTAAGCGTAACATTACTTTAAAAAAAAAAAAAAAAAAAATTCAAAATTTAAAACAGTCAAATAAAACTATTAAACCAAAACACGATTCTTTTCTTCTTTGACTCATAACAGATGCGCCAAAATCACTTTGACCTAATCGTTAATTTCTCCTGTTCTCCACTCCAGTCCAGTTCGCATTCCGTCGATCTCGTTCCTGCCGGCAGCCGATCGTCGCCAGTCCTCTATCCTCAAGCTCTCACAACAGCCGGCAGCCACACGTGGACGTCTTCAGTCCTCTGTCCTTAAGGTATGTCAGTCTTATTCTCTGTTCTATTATCTGTTTATTCTCGGTTGGACGGCTGCTTATTGCTTGATTGAGTTCCTCTTTAATCGTTATTAACTCATTTAAAGCTCATTTTGATTAAGCAGTTCAAAAGGTGTTTGTGCCTTGTCTGACTCCTATTTGGAAGCTTATAGATAGTGCGGTAGTAAGAAGCTAGCTACGGTTTTGGTTTATGAATGTTGAATGTGCTTTCTGCTTACAGGCTGGATTTTATTTGGACTCAGTTTGGTTTATTAATTTTTTGCAATGGGAAATCTAGTGTTTATCAATTAATTAATGATGAAGCACTTTTAATTTGGTTTACACCTTACCTTACCCAGAATTTAATTTGTGTGAGTTTATCAATTTGGCTTACACAAATCTAGTTTGGTTTACAGACTGGTGAAGCACTTTTAATTTAGTTTATACCTTACCCAGAATTGAATTTATGTGAGTTTTTAAGTTACTTTTAGGAAGTACTTTCATTCATAAGCACTTATTATGCTATTTGACTAGTAAAGTACCTCAGAAAATGTTATTTAGTAACATATAATATATAATTAGTATGATAATATCATTAATTGTGGCTGTTTGTGCATTGAATTATTTGTAATGGATTGATTTGTTTTGGGTAATTGTTAATGTGTCAATTTTGAGTTTAAACCATAATTATCAAACTAACTTTATGGTGATTCTTTATAATATCTTATCCTTTCAGAACAACTATTTAAGAAGAGGTAGAAGACGATATCTCAAGTTTTGAGAATCATCAAGGCGTTCATCATGCTGAAGAATCCCCTTCCACTCCAGACACTTTTCTCACTACATCTCTGCAGAGTTCCTTTCCAGCGAAGAAAGTCAGATTAAGCGCTCAATTTGTATTCTGTGCCTTTGTTTCCTGTTTATTTTGGCTCTAATCATACGACATCAAGGTGATTTCCAGGTAATAAACACCTTTGAGGGGTTTAATGTCTTTGTGGTTTGCATCATGTTATCAATCACCGGAGTATATTGTGTGTTGCTGATCAGAAACCAGCCCGAGCTTGCAGTTCTTCGGAAATGTTATTTCATGCTGTCCATTGTTTCAATGGCATCAGCTTTATCAATATTGGGATATGCCTTGTTTCTGGAAAGTTTCAGGTGGGTTTATGGAGGACTAGATTTTGGCAAGATGAATATCTCAGCTTTTCAGATTTGATGGAAAAAGTAAGCAAAAAAGAAATTTATCAGCCAAAGATTTCTCTTATGTTCCTTTTTTAATGTCGAATTTGATAAACATAAAACTCTGCTATTTTCCTTGTGTTTTAGAATAGAGTAACTCTAAATTAGATCCAAAATATGTTATTTATATGGGTTGCGAGTTTGTTTCTAGATTGTTTATATGTTATTTGCTGATTATGACCAGAGTTCTTGTATTTGTGTGCTTCATTGAAATTTATAAGATTCATGCATATTTGGGGATCTGGTTTCGATGCCTTTCACCAGAGAACAATGTTTATTTGAAGAATTTGGGGGTATGAAGGTCTTTATGATTAAAGCTTCATTGTTAGTCTGGTTCTTGGATTTGGAAGAAATCTCAACAGTTTGAAGAAGAGACTATGTTTAAATTCATTTTGAATTATTATTAAGTAAACAAGCCTCAGATTTATTGTCATTTGGTGGAGGTTTAATTGATTGAATTTCCCAATCTTCAGTATCTCCTTCTGATTCTTTGAAATGACCAATTCAAGTTCTAATCAATATTGAGTTAGAAATGTTTCGATTCGCAACCGGTAAAGATTATTTTCTTGACATTGCTAGCATGAATTGAAACATAAGTTTGCATCTCCTTACTACAACAGGAACAGAAATACAGTGGTTAACTTTCGTATTGAGAAATTCAGGCCTCTGCATGTCTCCTAATCTTCTTCTTTAGTTTATCTCTTCAAGTTCTTTTCTCTTCTCCTCTGCTTTAACCTTTCATTTCTTCACCTGCAAAAGCACATCCCCCCGATTGAATAGGTAACATTAGAAAATCAATGCTTGAAAATAACAGCTTTCCAGAATTGATGTAAAATTAGGAAAAAAGAATTATCAGCCATGTTTTTGAAGATTACTCTTATGTTTCTTGAATCCATGTTTGTTATTGCACTTTCCTGTAAAATTATTAATCTTCTGAACTCCATTTTGAATGTTGAATTTGATAAACATATAACTATGACATTTGCCTTCCCTTTTAGAATAGAGTAACTCTAAATTAAATCCAAAATATGTTATTTATATGGGTTGCGAGTTTGTTTCTAGATTATTTAAGTGTTATTACTGATTATGACCAGAGTTCTTGTATTTGTGTGCTTCATTGAAATATATAAGATTCATGCATATTTGGGGATTTGGTTTCAATGCCTTTCACCGGAGAACAATGTTTATTTGGAGAATTTGTCTATATGCAGGTCTTTATGATTACAAGCTTCATTGTTTTGCTGGTCTGGTTCTTGGATTCGGAGAAAATCTGCATAGTTTGAAGAGACTCTGCATCTCAGATTTGTGGTAATTTGTCGGAGATTTAAAGAATGTTCTTTTTGAGCTTTTGCATCTCCTAATCATCTGTATTAGCTAGCTTTTTAATCTAGAATTGATCACATTAATTTTGCATCTCCTAATCATCTGAGCTTTTGTCGGAGATTTAGCTGTTTAATCAATTAATTTTCTTAATTACAAAAATAGTTAAATAAAAACGGATAAGATCCGATTTGGGCCCAACATAAACCCAGTCCATATCCGTTGCAACATGCTATCAAAAACTCCAAACAAAACCCTAACTTTGTGTTTTAATCGTGGTGAAGGTGCTTTGAAATTGAATTATTTTTATAGTTTGATAGTGAAACTACTTGTATAATGTGAATTTTTGTTCGAAGGTTTGATTTTTAAGGCTTATATACTGAATCTCTGGCGTTTTCATCTTAAAGTTGGCATATTGCGTTTAAATTGATTATATGGCACATTGCGCTGGTTGTGTGAGAGAAATTAATGGAAAAAGCTCGTTGTTGCGGTCTAATAGTAGCTTTAGTTTGAGAATTTGATAATTATTTATCAGGATTGAAGAATTCTGAGTGTCTCACAATATCACCTTTTTTTCCTTTTATTTTTTATTATTATTTTTTTTTTGAAATTAATGAATTGCTTATTTTTTGTGTTTGCCCATTTTCCTTAATGTTTGTGGTTTAGTGTAAACATGGTCTGATATTAACAATTACTAACCTGTGTCTCTACATAGGAACTGGACCTTATCCGAATGAAACAGAGAGGGAAAAGGGCGAAATCAGCTCTTGTGAAGCCAGAATCGAATCTTCCAAATGTGAAGGAGCTAATATACAAGAAGGTTTATGCAAAGATAGAGAAACAAAGTATTCCTCTGACAGATAATAACATTATTGAACAGGTATTGAATATATCTTGCTTAGATTTTCATTTCCTTCGTATGCATAATATCAATCTTCGCATGGTTCTCACTACCTTTGTGTTTCCTAGATTTCTTTAATTGTTTAGTGTCTTATTGCATATCTGGCAGACATTGGGGAAATATGGGATGGTTTGCATTGAAGATTTAGTACATGAAATTGCCAATGTTGGTCCACATTTTAAGGAGGTGATCAAGTTTTTGGGGCCTTTTCTACTAAGCAAACCAGGAGGATTTCTGGGGAAGAAACAACGATTCAAGGATGGTGGAGAGTCTGGAGATCGTGAGGATCAAATCAATGATTTAATCAGTAAGATGAATTAGTATTAAGAATAGATGGAAACACATGTGAGGATCAAATCAACGATATAACCATGAAATTGTATTACAGGTTGTACCATTGATCTGCAGCCCCCTCTATCCCAATTTTGATGTTATTTTATTTTATTTTTTTAATTTATTTTTGCTTGCCGGTATAAGTAATATCAGTTTATTTGCTGACTGAGCATACCCCTGCTATCTTCTCTGCAGCTATAAAAAGCTCACTGATTTTGTTAGGGTTGTCAATGTCATTGGTTGACCATTATTTTTAACTTTTATTTACCATAGCTGTTCAATTTTGCACTTTCTGGTTTGATGAACATGTCAACATGAAAAGGTTTATTGTTCTGTCATCTGTGACCATGAGAACAAAATACGAGTTTATCAGTTGATTTTTTTTTTTCCATGTTATATTATAAGTTCGACGTTGTGTCAACATAAATCGCGTTCCGGAAATGTTATCAAGTTGGAACTCTAATCGTTACACCATGGTTGATGAAATCGAGCTCTCAATTATCATGTCTACTTACTCGTTGAATTGAATCTATTTATGGCCAAAAGTGTAATGGCTTAAAACTAGGATAATTAATAAGGGTTTGGGAACATTACCAACAACTGAACAACGATGTAACATAATCCTTGTTAAAGTAACATAAAAGTCATAATCAAAATATATATATAAATTTCCAGTGAGCCACAAAAATAAGTTTTTGAAGCAGTCGTTTAGTGATAAACAAAAAGACCTATTCTTAATATTAACAAAGAAAAAAGAAAAGAAAAAAAAAGAAGAAAATAATAATATTCAAATAATCTAAAAGGACTCTGTTAACAACAAACTATTGACTAAAAGAAGTTACTCAAATAATCTAAAAAGGACACTAACGACTACAAAGTACAAACTAGTGGACCAAACGAAGTTTTGTTCATTCTCAGTCTCACTCAAGGGCAGGAAACTGAACCGCATCCGCAATGTTGATTGTCGTCTCAGTCTGAGCCTTGACGATGCCTCCATCAGCAGCAAGAGGGTGTTTTCTGCTTTCTCTTCTTCTCTGTGGTTTTAAGAAACCATTCATGTCTATTACTACCTTATGCTTATCATCAACTTTAGCTTTGTTGTGTTGGCTCATCTCTTTCTTCTTAGGCTTATCCAGGACATAATCATCATCAGTTTTCTTCTTATACATAAGCTTAATTGATTCGAAATCCTTATCGAGACCGACTTTCCTTTCAACATCTGTTTTCCAAACTGTATTCAGAGCTTGTTTCTTTTCAAGAAGCTCCTCCTCATACTCTTTCAGAGTCAAGTTTCTTTCAACAACTTGTTCTTCTTTCTGTTGATTATTATCTTGCATGGCTACTTCAAAGTGCTGTTTTTGCTTAGGTCTTCCACGATCACTGACTGGCTCTTTCATCGTCTTCTCTTGATAGGGAGCAACAATAGGCTTTGCGGCTAGTTGCTTCTTGTTGGTCTTCTTCTTCTTGGCATCTGCAGGCAAGGAAGTTGGAGTGTTGTTGGAAGGAATGTGAGTGATGAGTTTTGAAGAAAAGTCATCTCCATCTTCAGCAGTCAATAAATGGAAATAACTCTGAGTCACGACAATAGCCATGAGACTTGAGAGAAGAAAATTAGGCTACAACTGCTCTTGAGGATTTGACGAAGAGGGTTCTGTCTTTGGTTTGGGTTATGAGAAGAGATACGAGAGTATTTTATATATAAGTTATTGACAGGATCTCTCCTTTTCAAAGGAGGAAACGGATTTCATTAATTTATTTGTCCTTCTCCAATGAAGTAAACAAATAGTAACGCTAAATAACTAAGGAAACATCACGCCCTATCACTCTTTATATTATATTATTCTTTTATCTTAATAACGAATGATATATGGTTTTATAAATATCAATTTATTTTATTTATAACTCTTTATATTGCAGTTTGGAAACCCGATGTCGAAAGGAAAGTTAGTCTTAACGAAGATTTCGGATTAATCAAAGCTTGTGCAGAAAAAGAAAGTCCATTGTGATGTCAATGCTAAACGTAAGAAGAAAGATGATAAGAACAAGAATATGGTGGCAGTAGACATCAATGGTTTCTTGAAACCACTGAGAAGAGGAAGCTAGAAACACCCAGTTGCTGATAATGGAAGCATGGTGAAAGATGAGACTACTCTCAGCTTGAAGGATGTTTTTCAGTTTCCCGCAACCCTCAAGTGAAGTGATAAGAATTCACAAAGACTTAGTTTGGTGATTAATAAGAAGTCCAGAGTGTTTTTATATAATTTAAACAATGTTTTGTTATTAATATATACTTCAAGAAATCATGAAATTGATGTATATCATATTCCAATTTATATTATGATTTTTATGCAATTGTTTGTCTTACTTAATCTTTAATCAGTACAAGAATACATGCTATTATGACATAAAAATCACGTCGCAAAAACAAGAAGCGTCACTATATGCATACAATGGCACCGAACATAGCATCATATTGCTGTCGAGTTAGTCTTTTTTAATTATTTAAATAGTTTTGGATTGCTATTTTTTCTATTTTTGATGATCGGGCTGTCTGACCAATTTGTGCACACCTCAACTAATATCTTGAGATTCTGAAACCAAAGTTTTAAAACTTGTTAAAGTGGTTGGGTCTCAAGTTGGCCGGTTGAACTGATTTGACTTGTCAGTCAAACCGGTGATGTCAACATGTAAAAAGGCTTGAAATCCAGCAAAAACACCATTAAAAATTCATAAGTCTCTACAAGTTTGAAATCTTGCAAAAACATCCTAAATTACATCACCGCGTCAACAACCCAGGCAAATAGGGCATGTTTTTGGTGTCGACAACACACCCCATCACCATAAAAACTCTCCCCTTAGCCTCCTGACCAAAACCCATCTCACCCCACCCTCGTTCGCCTCGCCGATCACTGGCAATAGCCCGCTGTTGCTGCCAATTTATTTTTGCGATTTCTAGTTGTTTCACTCACCGAAAATCACTTCTATCACCACCGTTCGACTCACCGGCCTTTCCTCTTTAAAACCCCCAACATCCCAGCCACCAATTGTTTGTTAATCATCATCCTAATTTCTAGGGTTTTTTATGAACAGTAAAATTGGTAACCCCTAGTCCGGTGAAGGCCCCGAGTCTTGGCTGAACCGGTTCAACCGGTTGGGCTGGGTTAGGTTTTAAAACATTGCTCGAAACTACCAGTTAGGAAAGAGTTCCAGTGACCACTCCTATTAGTAACCATTGTGACTTGAACTCGGGAGACTATGTTAAATCCTCCTCTTGCTCTTTTACCATCAAGTGGACTTGAACTTGGTAGACCATGTTAGATCGTCATTTGCTCTTTTACTATCAGACCACCTAGTGGTTCGTCGGATTGCTATTGAGTTAGTCTTTCTTAGTTATTTAAATAATGTTTTGTTATCAGTACGTCAAGACATTATGAAATTGATCTATATCACTTATTCCAATTTTTTTCCATATTTTTATTATGATTTTTATGCAATTGTGCTTGACTTAATGAGTTTTTTATTTTATTTTCTAGACTAGTAATCTTTTAAGTTTCAATCAAACTCATTTCCTAAAATGTGGACCAACTTTATCAATTCATTGATTTACTTAATTTTTATGCATATATATAATGCCATGTTGATTTAAACATGGAAAAGACCTTAACAAATTACTCAACTTTGTCAATGAGAAGGTGGAGACATAACTAGAGAAAGCTTAAAGAATTTTGGCTTTGTTATTATGGTCAATCTATCTTCGATTACATTTTTAAAAATATATATAGTGTGTTTTTCTTCGGTTAATATATTTTTTTATATTGATTAACTCTATTGGAGAATTAGGTGCAAAAAACTGCAAAACTTACATTTATAGTTAATAAAATTACTAATACAACCCTCAAAACTGTAAAAATATTGTATAAATAGGTAGTATTATATGTGATGTGATATAAATTAATGGTCACTTGTGAGTAATATGAATAGAAGTTGAGGTGAGTCTTACTCCTCACTCAATAAGGTCTTGTTGAGTAGGAGGATTACCATCTCTTATGAACTAATAGGCTTGAGCATGAACTCATATGTTGAGTCATGTCTGTTGATGGAGGTAGTTATTGGCTCTTAACTTTTAACCCGCTGGTCAAACACCCAGTTCAACTGAACATGGTCTCTGATACTATGATATAATTTGAGGTGGGTCTCACTATTCACCCAATAAGACCTTATTGGATGAAGAGTTAGGCTCATCTCAAATTTTATTATTACTTAGTTCTAATATCTAACACTTGATGAAGTAAAAAAAATTCAGCATGTAATAATTTTCTTGAGTAAAAGTGGCTACATTTCCATTTTCCTTTTTGTACATATGATCGAGATTGTCGAACAGGCAAATTTTTTCTGCTGTTTCTGTTTAGTTATCATTTATAACCCAAGCAACAACTTTTAATCTGAAAAATCGGATTTCATGTTCTGGAAAATCATGCAGATGAGTTTGTAATATAAGCCTGAGATGTAATTGTGTCTGGAAAACAAGAGGAGGTTGAATATTGGCTCAAATTGGAAAATTCTTCATTAAAGACGTAATGGGTTTTCCTTTTTATAAGCTCATGCGAGTGTTGGTTCATTTTGTGTGGAGAAAAAACATAGGATCAACCATTTGGTTTGTGGTCGAATGGCAAGACTTTAGGTTATTTAGAGGTTTTGTGGTAGATGACCACTAGTTCCACCAAGTGGTCATTTACCACATTTGTGACTTATTTGACCCATTGAACTTATAGAATGTTCAATGGATTTATGAGATCAGTTGAAGTGCGAGCAAATTAGCCTGAACACCTTGATCACAAAAAAAGAAAAAAAAAATATATATATATATATATATATAGGGTCTTGATTGTGGCTTGAGATTGGATGTTTTTGGGACTCCAAGTCTCTAACCTATTGCAAGGGGGATGAGTGTCTTGTAAATATTTGTTTTGCCTCGTATATAACATTATCACGTGTTGACTTGGACATATTGGTCGAATTATGTAAATAATTGTGTCTGCTGTTTAATTTTTATATTGATGATTGTCTTTATATTTTTGTTTGATTGATTGTAACTTTTAATTTCAACATGTTATTCGTACTTGAAATTCTGAATTATATTTCACAAGGCAATTATTTAGTGATATCATTGATCTACATAGTATCAAAATTGGTGTGTAACGAGTCTTATTTGTCCTCCACAAGAAGAAAAAATGTCTTATACAACGGTATTAAAATCTTCTCATAAAAATATATTTTATGATGTCTTATACGACAATACTATTTTTTCGACATAAAATAATATTTATATAAGACTAGAAGCACAGTTGTCGCAAACTAGAAACCATATTCAACTAAGTAGCCTATTCGTATATTGCACGAGTAAAAAATATTTAATTAAAAAGGTCAATTTTGAAGAGTAAATGTAAGAGGTCCAACTTGAGGGGGTTAAATATTTTAACGGTTGTAACTGAAAATTTAGAAGAAACTATAAGGGGCAAAATGATGATTGACAAGTTAATAATGTTAAAGTAACGCAATGACATGCTTCAAGTCACCGTAGCTGACCAAAACAACATCCAAATGTACCTGAAAATTTAGAAACTATAAGGGGCAAAATGATCATTTTCCTCTTAACTTTTTGAAATCAAAACTAAAAAGAACCCTAAGATTTAGTGATGAAAATTGGACCTGAAACAGAATTGAAAATTGCAAAAATAGAAAGTATCCCAAATGTACAGTGAATCTTTACCTCTTAATAAGACCAATTACGTACACCCATTTGAACTAAAGAGATTTAGTGAAAGTGGGAATCAATCTTCACAGCCACCTGGCTACCAAAACTGAAGCTGTTACTTCAAATGATACAACATTTTTCTGGCTTATTAGCAGATGATCTCGGAGTCACCATAAATAAAACAATTAATCTGAAATCACAAGACATATTAAAATAAGATTATGTCTCTCAAAATACACTGAAACTGAATGTTAAAAATTGATTCAAAATATAAAACTACTAAAATGAAAATGGCTCTACCAAAATGGCAACTGTAATATCATTCACTCTTTCAAAGACCAATTGGTAGAACTTTTTGGGTTGGATGATCTTGGAATATCATTCACTCCATGTGAAAAAGCAGGTAGATTTGAAGGAAGCAATGGTAAATTTTCATCGTGACGCATCGAAAAGACATCATTCATGGTCAAGTACAACCTTTACAAATAAATCATGGAAATTAAATCTCTCTTTAATTGAAATCACCTTGCTTCTAAAATTGGAAGTGTTACTTCATTGGCAGAACATTTTTCTGGGTTGGATGATCTTGGAATATCATTCAGTACTCTACTTCGTACATGGGAAAAAGCTGGTTGATTTGGGGTACGTAGTGGTAAACTTTCATTAGTAAGCACTGAAACCACATCGTTCATGGTGGGTCTGTCTTCTGCATTTACTTCCACACAAAGGAGTGCTATATTAACAAATCTTATCAACGTTTCCCTGGAGGGCACTTCATCTAAAACTGGATCAACCAACTCTAATACCCTGTCGGTTGTCCACACAAATCCCATACCTTAACATCCACACACACAAAATTAATCATCAAGTTAGAAGTATTTCACTGTAAAACATATGCTAGCTTAATTAAACCATGAATTGGACGAAGAACTTTTGTTTTACTACGCCATTGCTGTGTCGTGGCAGGCCTTATTTCTGGTAGCGTACCTTGTTGATCCAGGACCGGTAATATATAGAACAAATCTTAAAATTATTTAACGAAATTGAAAAAAAAATTTGTTACTCACATAACCAAGGAGAGTGAGAAAGGGCGTGTGATGAAACTCATTGTTTTTCTTGCCGCTCACAATCTCCAGAAGCAATACCCCAAAGCTGAAGACATCAGATTTGACAGAGATTACTCCTTCACGGGCATATTCTGGGGATACATATCCACTGCAATTCGACAACCAATCTAGGATAATTAGTAAATCCATGATTATATATAGGTTTATTCATGCATAACTTATTAAGTATGCTTTATCTACTTACTAAGTCTCAACGATCCTCTGGGTGTTAACTTGTAACTCGTTTTCTCCAAAAATTCTTGCCATACCAAAATCTGATATTTTAAGATTCATATTTTTATCTAACAAAATATTACCCTCCTTAAGATCTCTGTGAATAATTCGAACTCTTGAATATTGATGAAGATAAATAAGTCCTTGAGCAATCCCTTGAATGATCCGAACACATATTCCCCAATCTAATAACCTACACTTAGTTGAATCTGATTTATAACAAATAAAGAAGATATTGGTAATTTAAAATTAAAAAAAAAAAAAAGACAACTAAATGTAAATTAAAAACCAATTGATACTTGGAGAAAATATACAAACCAACGAGGCACATGTCTAAGCTTTTATTAGGCATGTATTCGTAGATCAAAATCTTCTCATCTTTAAGGATGCAGCAGCCCAAAAGTCTAACAAGATTCTTGTGTTGAATCTTGGCTATGACAAGTGCTGCATTTTTTAACTCTTCCAATCCTTGCCCAGATCCTCTTGAAAGCCTTTTCACAGCTATCTCATCTCCTTTTAGTAATACTCCCTGAACGGATAATTCTTGTTAAATTTTTGTCAGCAATATCATACTTAGCTAAAGCCTGAATTTCTGCATAATTAAATAAAGTCTGACCTTGTAGACTGAGAAATTTGAGTCTGAGAAATTATTTGTTGCTGCAGAGACACTTGCGAAACTGAATAATGGTAGTTCAACTTCCTTTTTACTATTTTTCCCAAGCTTATTTACTTCATTACTGAAATCAAATAGCATCAAATCCTTTCCTGTGTTGGGCAAATTAAGAAAAATGAAAATATAAGTTCAAGGATTGTTATCACTGCTTCAATCATGCGGAAGAAAGTTTACCTTTGTTTTTGAGCTTTCTCCTAAAGTAATAAATAAGAGTACCCAAAGTGGTGATTATCAGAATTCCCATTATGAGATTTATAACACCCCTTACCGCGAATAGTATAAAGATGAAAACTGAGATGAGTACCACTGTTAGGGCCAAAAATCGTCCTTGGCCCAAATAGGCAAACGGGCCTGACCCTGAAGAAGAAGTAGGCCCAATCCCGATATGACCCAACTGGATTAGGCACATTCGGTACAAGATATAGCCGGCCCAAACCACGTGGGCACGAGCCTCCTAATCCTAGTCCTTTTCCTAGGTCCATGGCGAATCCAGAGCCCACGATCCCCTCCGAATACTTTCCTACTTCAGATCAGTCTCCCATTCAAGGTCACCTTCCTATTCCTGATCACTTTCCTACTCGGAGTCGCTTTCCTGATCAGAATCACTTTCCTATCCGGACACTGGTAAGACAGTTTACCACGACCCTAATTCTTCTAGGGTTTGCATCAGAGTCATGCTAGGACTCCTACTTCTATCAGGATTGGGAGACCAGATAGTCAGTATATAAGTAGAGGCCAGCCCTCTCACAAAGGACACGACATTACACCTTCACACCCGAAGCTCTTACTTGAGAGCTTTACATCACCGCCGTAGTCACGGTCTCCGACTAGACTTCCGGTAACCTCTCTATTCCCTAGCCCTCACTATATTAGCCTTTCAGCCTTGTTGACTTAAGCATCGGAGTGCCTATGGCAAACACCACTCCGGTGTTTCCCATTCGCTTCACGCGGTGTTTCTCTACGTGTGCAGGTACAGCAGATTACTGGTGGCCTCAACCTCGCGGGATCAGACCCCCCTTTCATACCGGTAGATTTTTACGTCTACAGTTTGGCGCCCACCGTGGGGCCTCTAGCAATCATTCGGCTCGACGAACCTTGCTACGTGGAGGAACATTCCATGGCTAACAACTCCGATAACGCTAATCCTGGCCTCGAGGCCAAACTGGAAGCTCTAACCGCTCTCATGCAACAGAACTTGGACAACGTGGCTGCATTGGAAGCTGAGAACAATGCAATCCAGACGAAAAACGCGTCCGTCAGGTCAGAAAACCAATCCCTCAAGGAGAAGGTGAGTCAATTCTATGACCTAGAGTTCCTTTCTGGCCAAGTACCCCCCAATCGGTTCTGCGCCCCTATCCCATCCTTGCAACCACTTTCCACACCAGAGCATCAGCCCTCAGCCTCCGGTAAAGGGTCGCGTCCGTTTAGAGCACTGGCGCTTGACGACTCTGTTTTGACTAATGGAGACAAAGATATGCCAGCAGAACACCATCCAGCCGACCCATCCCAGCCTCGTGACCAAGATAATCCGATAACAGAGAGCCCACATCCACAAGACCAGCCCATCCTCACCGTCCCGCACCACCTCCAGTCTACAACCCAACCAAAACCCCATTCGACTCAGCTCACCCTCGTGGGTTGAATGGCCAAACCAAACCAACTCCAGCACTCGAGTTCATCCATCCTGACAGACTGAGCGACTACTAGTCGACTCTACTGACCATTCATGTAGGGCGAAACAATAGAACAGTGACAATGGAAGTCACCCAACCGGAAGGGATGAACGAAGATCTATGCTACCAAGGAGTGCACGACAGAATGATCTATCAGACTACCCCCGAGGGATGACCCAACGGAATGTGCCGAAAACAAATGCAGTAGCAGACCCAATAAGACATGATGACCCGGTAGTATCCCCCTCTCCTATGGAACAAGTACTGGCCAAAAGACTGGCCGACGTTGAGGCAGTGATAAGACGCATTCCAGGAATGTCGGTCCCAACCAAGAAGAGCAGGCCCCATTGTTACGCGGATTCACCCTTCGTGGACGAGATCGCCCTAGCCGACTTGCCGCAGAAGTTCACTCTCCCCAACATGAAAATGTACGACGGTACAACCGATCCTGATGATCACATAGCCTCGTATAAGCAACGGATGTTCACCGTCTTGATACCCTGACTGCTTAGGGAAGCCTGCATGTGCAAAAGTTTTGGTTCGAGCTTATCCGGCCCAGCACTACAATGGTACACGAACCTCCCAAATGGATCCATCAATTCGTTCGCTCAACTCACCGACACGTTTGTGGAATAGTTCACCAGCAGCAAGAAACTCGAGAAGCTGTCAGCCGACTTATACAGAGTATACCAGAGAAAAGGCGAGCCATTGAGAGTATATGTCAGCAGGTTTAATAGAGAGAAGATTTCCATCCCAGCATGCAACCCTGAGACAGCCGTAGATGCCTTCAGGAAGGGTCTCCTCCCGGACGGAGAGCTATACAAAGAACTCACAAAGCTGGGATGCACAACAATGGAAGACGCCTTGGCCTGGGCAGTGATCTAAATAAGTTGGGAGGAGGATGAGATAAACCGAACGATTCACTCCAGATATGAACCAAGGCGGAGCGACAGGAAGCTAGAGCCTGGACCGGTAGAGCACCACTACCACCCTCCAGCAGGCAATATGGGCAGCGTCAGGAAGCCTTATGATCGCCAACCCTCGAGAAATGATAACAGGCAGTTCGAATCGAACCGACCCAAAATACCGGAGTACAACCTCAAAGTCGAACCGACCCAGGTCGTAGCAATAATGAAAGGATTAGGATCCACCGTCAAGTGGCCTAGCAAGCTCCATCTCGAGGCAAGGAGAGACACAACCAAGTGGTGTGAGTTCCACAATGACCATGGGCACAACACCGCAGACTGTATTGCCTTACGACTCGAGGTTGCCGCACTTCTGAAAAGGGGACATCTCCATGATCTGCTTACTGACAAGGGGAAGAACACCATTAGCCAGAAAAGCTCCAAAGAACCCTCACCCCCTCCGCGGGAACCCACACCAAAAGGTTTCTGTTCGCTCATCTCCGGAGGATCAGAGATCAGCGGGTTAAGTTACTCATCGGCCAAGTAGTATGCTAGAGCCAACCACCACCATGAAGTCCAGTCCATCCATCCGGTCTCGCGGTCACACTCTCATCAGGTAATTCAATTTGAAGATGACGAACTGATCACCCTGGCCGCCACTCATCACGACGCTTTAGTTGTATCCCTGCAGATTGCCAACATCCTAGTGAAAAGGGTGTTCGTAGATGGAGGTTCGTTAGCAAACATCTTGTTCCTCGAAGTAGTAAAAGCAATGGGACTAGAAGAAGCAAACATCAATAGGCAGTTGACACTGCTGGTTGGGTTCAGCTCGGAGCAGAAATACACTATTGGAGAGATAGTTCTCCCCATCTACGCCGGCGGAGTGAATAAACAGACCGTCTTCCTAGTGATCGACTGTCCATCTCCCTACAACGTTATTTTGGGCCGGCCTTGGATCCACGACATGCGGGTAGTCTCATCTACCTTCTACCAGATGATCAGGTTTCCAACCAAGTGGGGGGTACGAGAGATCAAGGGTGACCCTAAAGCTTCCAGAGACTCCTACAAGAATGCCTTCAAGAGCAAAGGAAACTCCTCATAGCAATTACAGTCTCATCCAACCCCTCGGACCGAGCCTGACCAACCGACCATTGAGGAGCTAGATGAAGTGCAGATACATCCAGACGACCCCGAGAGAAAGACACATATAGGTTCCCGCCTCGAACCCGAGACAAGGGAGAAGCTGATAGAATTTCTCAAACAGAACGAAGACTGCTTCGCCTGGTCCCACGCCGACATGACCAGAGTCAGTCCAGACGCAATGGTCCACCAGCTCAAGGCAGATCCGGATCACCCACCAGTGAAGCAGAGGAGGAGAAAATTTGCACCTGACCGAAACCGGATTGTCAATGAAGAGATTGAAAAGCTCCTAAGCAACGGCATGATCAGAGAGGTCCATTACCCCAAATGGCGAGCAAACGTCGTGGTCATAAAGAAAAAGAACGGAAGCGGAGAGTCTGCATCGACTTCACTAACTTGAACAAAGCCTGCCCCAAGGATTCTTTCCCACTCCCACATATCGACATGATGGTAGATGCGACTGCAGGGCATGAACTCTTTAGTTTCATGGACCCCTTCGCGGGATATAACCAGATCCTGATGCATCCAGATGACCAAGAGAAGACGACCTTCATCACAGAGAGGGGAACCTACTGCTACAAAGTAATGCCGTTCGGACTGAAGAACGCCAGAGCCACCTACCAACGGCTAGTCAACAAGATGTTCTCCAACTACTTAGGAGAGACTATGGAGGTTTACATCAATGACATGCTCGTCAAGTCCCTGATTGCTGAACAACACCTTAACCACCTTAGCCAGGCATTCGACGTCCTCCGGAAGTACAACATGAAGCTGAATCCAGCCAAGTGCTCCTTCGGCGTCTCATCAGGTAAATTCTTGGGCTATATGGTTACTCAGAGAGGGATAGAAGCGAACCCCGACCAGATCAGAGCGATCTTCAACATACCATCCCCTACTTGCATCAAAGACGTCCAGCGCCTTGCAGGACGAGTGGCCGCCCTGAGCCGCTTTATTTCCAGATCAGCTGATAAGTGTCACCTATTCTTCCATGCCCTCAAGAAGTCTAAGAAGTTCGACTGGAACCCCTCCTACGAAGAAGCCCTACAACAGCTGAAGAGGTATCTGACCACACCCCCGCTTCTTTCCAAACCTGTGGACGGGGAGAAGCTCTACTCTTACCTAGCGGTCTCAGAGACAGTCATCTCAGCAGTGCTAGTTCGAGAAGAAGAATCAAAACAGTTACCGGTCTACTATGTGAGCAAGTCGCTCCTCGACGCAGAAACTCGATACAGTCAACTGGAGAAACTAGCCCTCGCCCTCACCCATGCATCCAGGAAGCTCAGGCCGTACTTTCAATGCCACTCCATTGTTGTAATCACCTCCTTCCCGCTCAAGAAGATACTACACAAACCAGAACTATCAGGCCGACTCATGCAATGGACAGTAGAGCTCAGTGAGTTCGACATAGCCTACCAATCCCGCACCGCCGTCAAGTCTCAGGCACTAGCAGACTTTATTGCCGACTTCACACCAAGCGCCACCCACTAGGCCAAAAGAGAATTACTATGCATGAACGGCGCACCACCCTCAAAATGGACTCTCCTAGTAGATGGATCGAGTAATGTCAACATAAGCGGACTCGGAATAGTACTGATCGCACCAGAGGGAGACATTGTCCAGCAAGCAATCCGGTATGGGTTCAAGTGCATGAATAACGAGGCCGAATATGAAGCCCTCCTAGCCGGACTTACCTTGGCCAGAGAAATTGGAGCCAAGAAATTGGAAGTAAAGTCCGATTCCCAACTCGTAGTCAATCAACTAAAAGGCACGTATCGAGCACGCGATCCAAAGATGACATCCTATTTTAGCATGGTCAAAGAGCTGCAGGCCTAATTTGAGGAGTTCTCCATCATACAGATCCCCAAAGCTGAGAACTACCATGCCAACGCCCTAGCCAACCTTGGCTCGGCACTCCCATGTTCCTCCCAGTCATCCATCCCTCTCTTATTCATGCAATAGCTAGCCAACTAGAAGGAACAACCACCGAACAACTCTCCCGTAGAAGCCATGGACATTGAGCAAGCTGACTGCTGGATGACTCCAGTAGTAAGGTACTTGGAAAATGATGAACTCCCGACTGACAAGAACGAAGCACGCCGACTGAAAGCAAGAGCTGCCAGATTCACCATACATGAGGGCCAACTCCTCAGAAAGTCATTCTCAGGCCCTTACCTCAAATGCGTAAGCCTAGAAGAAGCTCGAAGTGTTCTAGCCAAACTCCATGAAGGCGAATGCGGGAACCACGCAAGAGGCCGCAGTCTTGCACACCGGGTGATCACCGCTGGATATTACTGGCCGACCATATGCACCGATTCGATCGCTTATGTAAAGAAGTGCGACAGCTATCAGAGGTTTGCCCATGTCTCACACCTCCCACCAGAGCGACTCCATTCCATCCTCACACCTTGGCCATTCATGAAATGGGGAATGGACATCGTGGGAAAGCTACCTACTGCACCGGGGTAACGAGTCTTCATGTTGGCTGTGACAGACTACTTTACCAAGTGGATCGAAGCTGAAGCCTTCGTACAAGTCAGAGATCGAGAGGTAAAAGCCTTCATCTGGAAGAATGTCATCTGTAGGTTTGGGATACCGAAGGAGATTGTCACCGATAATGGTTCCCAATTCATTAGTTCAGGCTTCAGGGATTTCTGTGACACGTGGGGAATAAAGTTGAGCTTCTCAACACCCTACAACCCCCAGTCTAACGGCCAGGCTGAGTCATCAAACAAGACCATCATACAGACATTGAAGAAACGATTGTAGAAAGCTAAGGGTGCATGGGCAGACGAGCTACCCGGAGTCCTCTGGTCATACCGAACCACGGCTCAATCATCAACGGGTGAAATCCCGTTCTCCCTCACATACGGTTCTGAAGCAGTAATCCCAGCTGAAGTATCAGTTCCATCCACCAGGCTCCAATGGGCGGACGAGGAATCAAACAGTCACAACCTTTGCCAGAACCTAGACACTATGGACGAGCTATGGGAACGAGCGAGCATCCGTAACGCAATTTACCAGCAACAGGCCGCCCGACATTATAACCGCAACATGAGGATCCGTACTTTCAAGATAGGCGACTGGGTCCTCCGCAGGGTCTTCCAAAACACCAAGGAGATCAACGCTGGCAAACTCGGCTCCACCTGGGAAGGTCCCTACAAGATAATCAAAGCAGTAGGGAAGGGCGCCTACAAACTCTAGACCCCCGAGGGCAAAGACATCAACAACAGTTGGAATGTCATCCACCTCAAACGCTACTACCACTAGGTGAATTTTGTTTGTCATTTTCATTTAAAAAAAAAAAAAAGGATAAGTGGCCCTATCCACCTCCTCTTAGACAGTCGGCCTCATGGCCAGAAATTTAATAAAGTATTATTCAGGAGTTTTGTCTCCAAACCGACCTTGGTCAATGAATTACTGTCACCTTCAGATTGGCCTTGCCGATAAATGTACTAATGCCTTCAAATCGGCCCTGCCCGATAAACGTACGTACACCTTTGAATCGACCCTGCTCGATTCATGATGACACCTCCAGATCGGCCATGCCGATAAACGTACTAACGCCTTCAAATCGGCCCTGCCTGATAAACGTACGTACACCTTCGAATCGACCCTGCTCGATTCACAATGACACCTTTAGATCGGCCCTGCCCGATAAACGTACTTACATCGCCGAATCGACCCTGTTCGATTCATAATGACATCCTCCAATCGGCCCTACCCGATTCGCGAGTTGCACCTTCAAATTAGCCCCACATGGTCCACGAAATTCAACACGACTCATGATCCACACCACCCAGCCGGCCCGATCCGACCCAAGAACTGAACTAAAGTTTAACTTCGTTCATCCAAGGTGATGTACACTCAGTTGACCAGACCGAATGAATGGTCCTTACACCATTGACAAGCGAAACACTAACCCAGCCCAACATAAGGCCTACATGCCCTAGCCACTAGGCCACTCTAAAGTAATATACACAACGTAGTGCACCTACAAGTAAAAAAAACAACAGTTCATTCATCCAAGGAGACAACATCAGAAGTCAAAGTGGTCAAATGTTATGTATATAACATCAAACGACCCAGTTTAGAATACAAAAAATGGCACACACGCCAGACAAAAGGGCATTGCAGGCCCCAAAATACATAAATAAAGAGAAAAGCTAAGTATCCTCAGCACGAGCTTCATCCTCCATCGTCGAATCAGTCACCATATCCGCGCTGCCAGCGCTCAGCCTAGTAGCCTGGCCGCCTGCATCATCAACACCAGATGGCCTCGGCTGGCTGAGGTCAGGCATCTGCTCGTCGTCCTGCCCCCCGGATGACTACCCCCTTCTTCCAGTAACTCCTACATGAGCAAGATGTCTTCATCCGGATCCCAATGAGAGGTCCGTCCTTCCTTGAACTCCAGCATGAGCTCACCTCGGGCCTTAATGATAGCATCGTCAGCAATGGAGATGCACTGCTCCTTGAGAGACTCGACCTCTGCGTTTCTCTCGGCCAACTCACGCCTCAGTCTCTCGACCTCATGCTCACTATCTCTCAGACGATGCTGAAACTCTTACTCGGCCTTCCGGGCTGCCATCTCCTTCTAGCGTAGGCTGGTGTTGGCCTTGGACAAATCTTGTATACATTTCTCCTACGCCACGACAGACTTCCTCAGGCGAAGACTGCTAGTGAGTACCTGCACAACAAAACATTGCAATCAGAACGAGATCCAGAAACAAAATCATCAAACACTACTGTAATACTTGAACGGCGCAGGCTACCCCCAATCAGTTGTAGCAACTGCACCCATCTGGTTAAGCCGCGCCTCATCCGTCGGGAACAAAAATGAATCGGCCAACTTACTCATGGTAGTCGCATCAGAGTAAGTCGACGCATTAGCCGGAATCGTGATGGTAATCGTTCCGGCCTCTTCATCTACAACTGCGGTCTGGGATGACCCGACACCAGCTGTAGGCTGCTGACTCGGTGGCGTCACTAGCACATCTTCTGCTCCTCTGTCTTTCCTGGCTAAAGACTCCCTCCTCCTCTTCTCGCAGTGTCAGGCAATAGATTCGCTCACGCTCGGGACGATCAACTTCTTCATGAGTGACTCTGCAAGTGCAAACTCTCCAATGGTTAGTGGGTTCAGCTCGGACTCACCAAAAATGATATGGTTGCAGTATTAACTCAGAAGCACATCCCAAGTCTGCTTCAGCGAGGGGAAGGGAGTACCTCTCTGTATCGCCTATACTCCAGCCCAAAGAATGCTGGTCCTGAGGTTAGACTCTGCTAGCACTACTCGCCAATCCCTCCGCTCTAATGGGATGGCCAACACTCTTTGGGTCGCTACGTCCAAGCTGTCCCCGCTCTGCCCAGCCTGATTGAACTCAAGCTCTGCAAACAAAAAACACAATCAAGATTTAGTAATCAAAAGTACGAAAGAAACAAATAAGTTCTCACCAGTAGCTCGCCAGCCGATCGGGATCTCGCCCTGTCCTCTCTCTCCAAATACGGCTTGACCCCTAAGGTAGAAATATCGGTCCTTCTAGTTTTTATCATTGGACCGTAGGTCGGTCACCAAGTGAGACCGATCATGCCTCAAGTTCAACAAGTAACGACCCTTCTCTTTATCGTTCTCCTTCAAAAAGTATGAGTACAGCAGCTCGTGCAGCCCGAACCTCACTTGGTTTCGAACACAGAGGTCTTCCAAAGCCATTAGCAGTCTCCAAGCATTCGGCATAATCTGAGACGGGGCAATCATGAAGTGGTTCAGCACCTCCCAGACGAGGCGGGGCACAAGCAACCTCAGCGGGTCATGAAACAATTTCTCATAAACACTGATCCAGTCCTTTGCCTCCCAGTCAACCCGCTCGTACGACTGCGGCATCTGGATATCAACCGAACTTGGAATGTGATACAAAGTCCGGATGTGCCACATATCACTATCTTTCAGCACAGGCGGATAATCTCTAGTCAAAATCCCGCTGCCTTGTTGGCTGGGCTCTTCCGTAGAGCCACTTCTGGAAGAAGATGGACTATCAACTCCTTCAGAGTCTTCCCCACTCCTCTCATGCCTGCCTAAGCCACTCGACCCAGCCTCACTCGACCCTGGAGCGGCTATACTAACTCCAGTCGGCATGCCCACTGGAACGCCCCCCTCCGGCATCATCACTATAGTCGGGGCACGTTCATACTCATCCTCTGGGTCTGCCACAATCCCGCTCGAACTAGTCGATTCAGAATCCGACATGTTGGATTGATCGCCCAACCCAACAAATTGACCCAAGCCTCGCTCCTTATCGCCAAAAATGTTGTCAACCACCCGACTCGATACACCGACCTGTCAAGGTCAGAAAGAGCTGTCACTCGCCCCTCAGTACCGGTCTACCACCCTGATACAATTTAACCTAAACCTTGGTCGACCCTCCCGGTCGACCGAACCGACTCTGGATTTTTGCCTTTCTTGGCGCACCCTGGGCGACCAACCCCGCCAATCCCCGATCGAGATATCCACTCGCTCGCCCTAATCAACCGACTGGTCCCAATGTTAAATTATATTTGCCCCTTCTCAATGATCAAGCAACTCAAATCACCCGCCCGGTCTGGACAACCGACCGATTCTAACTCCGCTCACCTTTTCCCACTCGATTGGACGGACCGGACGACCGAACTCCCCTATAACACCAAGTAGGCACCCTGTTCGGTTAGGCAGACTGACTGAACGAACTTACGCCTAACTCGACTTCGCCTTCCCAAATACCGTCCAAAACGTCCGAAGAAGGCCCAGAAAAAACCTTGAAAGACGCCGAAAACCCACCGGAAATACCAAAATTCAAGCCTATTATAAAAATCTATACTCCAAACTCCTCAGAACAAGTCAAAAATATCCAAAGCTTAAAAACTTCACCCTATTCTTCCAAAATAAACACAAAAAAATAAAAGACGCCGTGAAAGAAGAGTATTTACCGTCAAAAAGCCGGAGTCTGCCGAAAGAAGCTGCCGTCGCGAAAATGAAACCAAGAACGCAGAAGAAAAAATCTTTTTCTGAAGAAAGAAGGAAGAAAACTGCAAAAATGGGAGACGAACGGCCTGTTCAATCGTTTTTAAAAGAAAAAATGATAGGTTGAAACACATGGCAGCCCACGGTTGGCTTCGGGCCAGAGAGCCTTTTCGTTTTCCCACCTCGAAAACCAGGATCTGATCTTTGCCGAACATGTGGCAAACATCATAGCGCCTGGGAAACCGCAACGACAGGGAAGCTTGAATCAATCGCCCAGATCTGCTGACCAAGTCAACACGCCCAGGTCAGTGGACTCTACGTACCCCCACGAATCACATGTTCTGGAGCGCCATCCCCCGACTGATCGATCGACTGAGGACGATCCAGCCAGAGCTCTCACCCAGTCATCCTTTCGCGGCAGACGAGTGGACAACCAATGTCAGTACTCACATGCAACAACCACTTGGTCGCACGCTCCTCTTGACCGACCCAGAACTCGACTCTTAAAGGCCCTCAAAATGTCCCGTGCTTCTCTGGCCTAGAGAGCCCGACCGACCAACCGATCAGCATGAAACGGCCCATTTCGAGCCATCTTCAGTACATGGAGGCCTCGCCCATTCGTCCTTCCGAAGCGGCCGAATGAACTACTTTCGGTCAAAGTTCTATCTCATCCACTCGAATCATCCACGCATACCGACCGAGTGAACATTTTGAGATTAGTAACTTCTCTACCGCACTCGACCAGGCATGCCGAGCGATAGGGCAGGCGTACCAGAGGAAGCGCCTACGCTCCGAAGCATGCTTCTCTAACCCTTCGGTCCTTTATACCGAACGATGCCAGAACAAAAATCAATTACAGGATCAGCTGCACTCACAACCGGTCATCCCGGAAGAATGACCGAGCGCTCATCGATTGCTTCCTACTCTCTGACTTAAGAAACTCTTAACTCAGAGAGTGGGGGGTAAACTGTTAAGGCCAAAAATCGTCCTTGGCCCAAATAGGCAAACGGGCCCGACTCTGAAGAAGAAGCTAGGCCCAATCCCGATATGACCCAACCGGATTAGGCCCATTCGGTACAAGATATAGCCGGCCCAAACCACGTGGGCACGAGCCTCCTAATCCTAGTCCTTTTCCTAGGTCCATGGGCGAATCCAGAGCCCACGATCCCCTCCGAATACTTTCCTACTCCAGATCAGTCTCCCATTCAAGGTCACCTTCCTATTCCTGATCACTTTCCTACTCGGAGTCGCTTTCCTGATCAGAATCACTTTCCTATCTGGACACTGGTAAGATAGTTTACCACGACCCTAATTCTTCTAGGGTTTGCATCAGAGTCATGCTAGGACTCCTACTTCTATCAGGATTGGGAGACCAGACAGTCAGTATATAAGTAGAGGCCAGCCCTCTCACAAAGGACACGACATTACACCTTCACACCCGAAGCTCTTACTTGAGAGCTTTACATCACTGCCGTAGTCACGGTCTCCGACTAGACTTCCAGTAGCCTCTCTATTCCCTAGCCCTCACTATATTAGCCTTTCAATCTTGCTGACTTAAGCGTCGGAGTGCCTGGGAAAACACCACTCCGGTGTTTCCCGTTCGCTTCACCCATGTGTTTCTCTACGTGTGCAGGTACAGCAGATCGCTGGTAGTCTCAACCTCGCGGGATCAGACCCCCCTTTCATACAGGTAGATTTTTACGTCTACAACCACCCTACCAACGAGAGCTAACGCTGAATTTCGCTCCATTGAAATCAAATACTTTTGTACAAATGAGTCCGCAAGTTTTAGGAAAGGCTTTTGTGACTGATTGTTGAAGGTTATTTCTCTTTTTCATGACTTTTCCTAAGTCAACACGTGTTATTGTTATAATTAATGAATATGTATAATTCTGTAATCAAATGATATCAGCATTGTGCTCAATCATTGTCAAAGTTTTTTTTGAAAAATATTATTTAACTTTGTACTATAATAGATAATTTTCTCAATGCTGAATATGAAATGATTAATCTGAAGCTCCATTGATAATTAATCTTGATTATTTAATCTAATTGATTAGGTCTTAATACATACAAATTTGTATACAAAAGTAATGGGTCTGTCTATTAACAAAGAAACTGATAGCAAATCTCAGTTTTCCAAGCAAAAATTAAACAAAGTGAATTAAGTAGAACTGTCAAGCACAATCATTTGTATGTATAGGCTTTTCAAGTGTTCTTATACCATATATGTTGAGGATGAAATATTAATGTTAAACCGTTCATAAAGTTACGTCTTTTTCAAATGACTCTACGTCTCTACCAATCCAATGACAAACGATACCAAACAATCCTGAAACTAGAGGCATGAATGGAACCGAACCCCACCAAGAACCAGCTGCACACTTTCCTCTTCAAACAAATTACTCCAACTAATTAATATGCTCATTGCATCCTTCAATTTCATGGCCCACTATTGTACCAACTTTGTTGGTTTCAAACCCATGGGCGGATCCAAATCATATCAGTATGCACATTTGACACACCTCCTCACTTTAGTATAATAAGTCCTAGCGATTCTCTACATGTTGCTCACTTTGTCCAAAATTTGATAAATTAGGATTCATATTTTTATATAACTAAACCAGTTGATGTTGAAGCTACAAGGATGATAACTACCAGACCAACAACGAAAATGAATAATGAAGTGCTTCATTGAGATCAAATGTTGGATCTTTAACTGGACACGTTTTATCTTATGATAAAGTCAAAACATGAAATGAAATACAACAATATGAGACGGGGAAAGAATTTGCAAATTTTTAATGCAAAGTTCATTATATATGTGTTTATTATTATACTGTTGTATTTTGTAATATGCCGAAGACTTCTCTCTTGTTATAAAGGTATGTTTTTTATTATTTGAAACGTTAGATATATTATTAATTTCTTTTATGTGAAGCATAATTTAAAGATGTTTGCTATAATTTTGTTTCCCAAATAATTGCCTAGTCTTCATGCATCTTGTTTGCTATGGTAGGCCTTCTTCAAATGTGAAAGCTGAAAAATGTCGCAGATCAATAATTTATCCATTGACCATACTTTTTCAGAAGTTGAAAAATTAAAAGGATGAAATAAAGGAAAGCAGATTCCACTCAGGTCTTTAAGAAATTGAGAGGATGTTTCCGTCCAAGAAGTCATCACCTTCCATTGGAGAATTTCCTAGAAAAAAGAGAGGTTGAAAAATGTGTATTCCATAGAATTTTCTCGATGGCAAAAATATAACTTGCACCTAAGTAGATAATCAAGGATATTCCCTAAAATAATTAAGAAGTAAAATTATTATTAAACGAGGAATTAGAAGAATAAGTAAGTTTATTCAAATTAAGGAGTGAATGTGGACAAAATATGATAACTTCTAGTTATATCTGCTCATTTTTATTTCAACGTTTGGATAAACAAACTCAGTTTGAGAATGAGAAGAATTTGTATGTCAATGTCGTGTAGCATATTTTTATAATTTTATCCACACCTAGAACTAAATATAATGAGACAGTTAATAAAATTAGTAGGACTCAAATCACAAATAGAATTAGAACTCAAAATACTTAATTGGAGTAAGATTATGTCTCTCAAATACGCTGATCAATCAAAAAATATTATTCACAAAATAAATACTCATGAGATCAAGTACAACCTTTACAAATAGATCATGGAAATCGCTCTTTAATTAAAATCACCTTGCTACTAAAGTTGAAAGTGTTACTTCATTAGCAGAACATTTTTCTGGGCTTGATGATCTTGGAATATTATTCAATACTCTTCTTCGTACATGTACAAAATCAGGTTGATTTGGGGGACGTAGTGGTAAACTTTCATTGGTAAGCATTGAAACCGCACCGTTCATGGGGGGTCTATCTTCTGCATTTTCTTCCACACAAAGGAGTGCTATGTTAGCATATCAACATTTCCTTGGAGGGTAAACCTTCTAATACTGGATCAATCAACTCTAATACTCTGTCGCTTGTCCACATTTCCCGTACATTAATTACATCCGTAAACACAAAACTAATTATTAAGTTACAAGTAACCTTGATAAGAGCTTGAAAGTATATATTTTGTTAGTGATTTAATTAGATTATTTCAGGAAAAATGTGTTTAATTTGTGGAATTTGAATTAATTATTTCATAAATACCTTTTATGGGATCATGGGTATATTTTGAGTATTTTCAGGTTCAAACAGATATTTGAAGGGAAAAAAATGATTTCGATGGAATTCATGATGCGTAGGAACAAATACAAGAATCGGAGTTGAAATGAGAAAGTTGTGACACGTCGAAGATACAACGTAAAATCTGGAAATCCTTCAAGATGAGCATGCTTCGATGTTTTTATCATAACTTGAGCTGTAGAAATCGGAATTCGACGATTCTGGTGGCGTTGGAAGGCTTATTCAGAGAGCTACAAAGTCTGTGTTGATGACTTTACCAAATTCTGAAGATCACAGACTCATTGGATAGAAAGAACGATCATCGCAGTGACTGTTCTTACCCCTGCGGCGACGGGGTCACGGGCCTGTTAGGCTAATGCATTATCTTAATGCGAATTTGAATGGGTTAAGGCATTTAATTCTTTCCTAAGTAACCTCCAAACCCTAGTACTATAAATAAGGGTCTTTAAGTAGTTTTTTGAGAGAGGAGAGAAGGAGAAAAAACGGCTACTATTTTGGAGATCGGAATTCTTGCAGTTCTCATTCGCCAACTAGATAAGTTTTTCTATTTTTCTTTCTTGAACCCATGTTATTGAATACAATGGTTGTTTTTATTACTACAATTATGAACTAAATCTCTTTTCTAGGGCTAAAGATGTGGCCCAATTTATGAATATGTGTTGACGTTATCTTTATTGATTTCTTATTGAACATTAATTCTAAGTTTTATTATTGTATGTAATGCTTTCAATTCTTAATGATCCAAGGGTTAAATGATATCATGGGTTGGGTTGAGATCGAGAGATGAGACCTTATTTGTCTAAGGTAATAAAACCATAGATTGAGCGAACGCTAGAGATAGGTTACCGCGATTTATGAGGCTCTGGTAAATTCCATAGAACGTAATGATCTCTTAGCTCCTAAATCCATCTTTGAGATATTTTGGGTTGTTGTTTAAGGGTTAATTAGCTAATTGTTCGAGAAAAAGTTAGTGAAATATCAGGGAGTTTGGCCTTTAGAATAAGCTTAATTAGGTTAGCAACAATTGTCAATGCATAAGATTAAATTGGTGTGAAATTTGTGCCCTAGGTTTAGTCATATTGATCTTTATACTAAAGTATTTAGAAAATTATGCTTTTGTTTAGTTTTTAATTTGTTTTCCTTTTCATTAAATTCATTCATAAAACTCTGTTTCATCAAATAGCAATAAAATAAACTAGTTCGGTACTTGGTAGGTAGTTTTCTTGGGATTCGACACTCGTTTACTCAAGTTTTATTACTTGCACGATTTCGTACACTTGCGAATAGCCTGTCAAACCTCAATTATGTAACCAAATTGAAAGTGATTTAATTTGTGTTACTCACATAACCAAGAAGAGTGAGAAAAGTTGTGTGATGGAATTCAGTGTTCTTCTTGTCACTCACAATCTCGAGAAACAATACTCCAAAGCTAAAAACATCAGATTTTATAGTGACTTCTTTATGGGTATATTCTAGAGACATATATCCACTATAATAATCGATAAACAATCTAGGATAATTACTAATTAGTAAATCCATGTATATAGATTATAATAAAAGTTGTTTTTACGTTAGATGCTTCATTTATTTACCATGTTGCAGCAATACTCTTAGGGAGCGTTTGGTTGGGGGTTAAGTGGGATTACTGGGGTTATGTCATCTTATATTACTTGATTACCATGTTTGGTTGTCAAGTAATATAAGATACCGGTAATCTTTAAATACCAATAGCGGTTACTATTGGTAATATAAGAGGTAATCTGATTACCTCCATTTTCTTAGGTATTCTGAGATTACTAGGGTTATCTTTTTTTGTTACAATTTTATCCCTTATTAATAAAAGTTTTGGACAATAATACCCCTACTTTAAAACAAATTTACATAAATATTCTATTTCAATTTTACCCTTGTTAATTAAAATTTTGGACAATAATACCCTTATATTTAAAATAATTTACAGACCACCACTCACCCAGCCACCACCGCCACTGTCATCCAGCCACCACCACCGGCAGCGGCCAACCACCACGGACCACCGCTGAAAAATCGTCAGAGTCCTTGAAAAGGAACGAAATTCCGTGGAAGGCTCCGGAGGCTTCGATATGGCCGTTTTTGGCTATTTCGATGGCCGAAAACGAACATATCAGGCCAGATCTGGCCGGAAATGGCCAGATCTATTCTGGCCATTTCCAGCCAGATCGATGGAACTGGCCGTTAACGGCCAGATCCCTGGCCATTAACAGCCAGGTCTAGGCTAGATCTGGCCGTTAACGGCCACGGACATGGCCGTTAATGGCCAGATCTATTCTGGCCGGAATAGATCTGGCCGTTAACGGCCATGTCTGTGGCCGTTAACGGCCAGATCTAGCCCAGACCTGGCCGTTAATGGCCAGATCCATCGATCTGGCCGGAAATGGCTAGAATAGTTCTGGCCATTTCTGGCCATATCGAAGCCTCTTCGTCATGGTGAGGTCCTCACGGGTGCTTTCGGAGATTTTCGACAGTGGTTTGTGGTGGCGGCAGGCGGCGACAAGAGGTAGGGGTGATTTCATCATAAATTAAAGTTTTATATAAGCGGGGGTGTTTTAGCTAAATCTGAAATATT
>NW_022195578.1:0-1877 GCF_008641045.1 Pistacia vera | reverse complement strand
AATCACGCTTCTCTTCTCCTAAACGACATCGTTTACTTTAGTTTACTCTCTCTATAGTTTTCCTTTCTCCACTCAGCAGTTCTTTGCTTTGTACTGTATCAGCATTAAAAAGGAGACTATTAACTTATTGGTTTTAATAAAGAGTATACGGCTTTTTCCAATCTCAATAATGCATTAATAACACTTTTTTTCCCGCAATTTTTAAAATATTATTTTATTATTTAAATTTATATATATATATTTTTTATATAATTATAACCTCACACTATTATTATTTTTTTATCCGATTATTACTTATTAAAACCTCTCAAACCTACTCTTGTTAACTTTATTAATCATCGACAATCGAATGATTAAGGATTGCACAACCGCTCCTTCCAAATTAAATTCTGATCAATCCTAAAAACCAAAATATAATATTTCATCACCAAAAGACTCATCGATCCTATCTCTTCAAAAGTCCTAATAGTTTATGACTGAATTTACTCTTTGTTCGTCACCAAAATATAAATTTAGATTGTAAACTAGTATTTTAAAAATTTGTGAGTAGAAAAGTGCCATTAAACCATTATTTGGGTGAGAAAAAGTCATTAATTCCTTAATAAATTTTTTGAAAATATTCATCATCTTATTTTATCTCAAAGTAGAGTATTATATAAATATTACTATATTAGGTAGAATAAATTTCTACTTTAATCTATAAATTTGAGATATACACATTAGATTGTTTTTTTTTTTTTGAGACCTCTAATTTGGTTCCTTACAATTTAGAGCATTTCTAATGGTACTCTTTTAAAGAGTACCTTTTATATAAATAAAGAATATCTTCATTAATTTATAAATATAAAGAACAAAATTTTTATTTAACACTAATTTGCTTTTTATATTTAATGAAGATATTCTTTATTTTAAGAAAAAGGCAAGAGAGGGAATTAATAAATAAAATATATAAAAACTTATAATTTATTAATTAAAATTAAGATAAAAAATAAAATTTTATTCCCTATGTATGTAAAGTCAAATTCATACTATAATTTATATTTAAGGGATTGAGGGTTGGTAGTCGTATTTTAGTTTTAGTCTTTTCCAGAAATTCAAGATAAAAAAATCTTTTATTCCGTAATAACGGTAACAAACGGTTGGTCGTTTATATTTCTAGAAATTAGTGGGACCCACACTTTCAAGTATATAAAAGCCGTGAGATAGATAAATACGGTGTCGTTATTGATTTTCATTCATTCTCCTAATTTCTCCTTTCCCCTCCGCCTCTTCTGTGAAGAGAAACAGATACTCTCGTGAAGAAACAATGAGGCCGATGCAGATGGAGTTCTTCGGAGACATGGATGAGCAAGGATCGACGGTGGCGATGGACGTGGACGACGTCGATCCACTCGAGATCTTCGGCGAGGGCGTCATCTCCATGGAAAATAAGCTCGTCGACGCCGACTTCTTCAATAAATTTGAGGACGATTTCGATGATACAGACATTAACTAATTCTACCCCGCCCAAATGACATCGTTTTCGATCACTGATTTAGGGTTTGCTTTTGTTTTCTTTCGTTTTCCTATGTGAAACCTGCCGTATATCATAATTGTAATTGACTATGAGGATGAATATTGAGTTATATTAAGCTTATTGGGGTGAATATGGATGTTTTCCAAATTTTTCCATCATTTGATGAGTGCATCATATTATTACTTTATGAAACCATGAAATTAATTGAGTAATTACTAAATTTTGTTTGCTAGGGTTTTAACTCATTACTAATCTATATTTAAGAGACCCCGTTCAAGGAAATTCTTTACAATAATTGTTGGTACGGAGTAATTGTGTAGTTTGTATTATTATTTCATTGTATTAGCGGCCATAAACCTGT